>NC_057799.1:466576951-466680620 GCF_018294505.1 Triticum aestivum | reverse complement strand
CGGGCGGCGGCGGTGAGGTCGAGGGCGGCGCCGGTGAGGTCAAGCGCGGTGACGGTGTGGTCGAGAGCGGCGGCGGGCGGCGGCGGTGAGGTTGAGGGCGGCCTCGGGCGGCAGCTGTGAGGGCACGCTCGGGCTCGGGCGGCGGCGACAGAGGTAGGGGAACAGAGGGGGGGGAAAGGAGGACTTAGCAAAATTTTGAGCCCGGGGTGGTTAAGTCGAACTAGCAGTAGCGCACTTTAGGAAACGCGCTATAGCTAAAGTAGCTATAGCTCGTTTTACGGAAACACGCTACTGCTAAGTCTAAGCACGCATAAAAAATATACATTGGTCATCATTGATCTTTTTGTGTAGAATCTAAATAGTCAACATGAATCCTCACAGTACCTGTATAGGCACTGGTGAAGATTCATATTGCAGCCACAAATCCTACACATATATTTCAATAAAGACCAAGTGCTCGAGATAGTTTCAGAAGTAACATATTTAAGGTGGTAAACACCTTGTTCGCTTAGCAGTATGGGACTAAACTTAATTAGGTGCAACACTTAGCAGCAGCGAGTTTTTCAGAAAAAACGCTGCTACTAAGTACTTTAACAGCAGCGCGTCCCTGGAAGGGCGCTACTACTATATCTAGCCTGGAGGCAACGGCCTGGCAATTATAGTAGTAGCGCTTGTTACACCTAGAGCGCTACTGTTACCTTGTTATTGGTAGCGCGGTTACGCCAAGCTCGCTACTGCTAGTTAGCAGTAGTGTCTATTTTTAAACCGCGCTGCTGCTAAGATTCTGTGTATAAGCTTTTCCCTAGTAGTGTAGGGTAGTGTTTCTCCCTCACTTCGTCCGCGGACTGGGATTTCCCCTCCACCATTTGTCCGCGGGCTCATGTTTAACTATGGGCTGGACTTCCATGATCTGGCCCCCAATTTCATCCTCAACATCTCGGCGTTTATCGTCGTGTGCGAGGCCTTCCTCCGCATTGCGCCCCACTTCGGCCTATGGCTGATGACCTTGAACGTGAAGCCGAAGGTGGTGATGCGCGAGCAAGCGGAATGCAGAGGCACCATGGTGGGCAAAATGCCCAACGTTATTTGGCCTGAAGGCTCCTATGTGGAGATCGTAAAGGGATGGCAATCGGGGTGGTTCTATATCACCGAGCCGCGTGACACCAACTGGGTGGCGGCCCCCGAGTTTCGATACGGCATACCCATGCGGCTCACTTCCTGGAAAGAGAAGTGCCTGGCCTGGTGTTCATCGACGGAGCTGACCGGACTCCAGACCTGTATCAAGAGTATGATAGGCAAGAAAATCAAGCTTGTCAACGTGGTCCAGGTCATGCTCTCCCGCCGAATCCTCCCGTGCCAATGAGGGGCATTCAATATGTGGGAGTTCGACCTAGCCGAACACCAGACGCTGCAAGAGCTCTTTGACACGACACACGAAGATTTCTGGAAGGTACTGTTCAAGGCCTCCGAAGTACCACCGCCCACGACTGAAGATCGCGGGCTCAGCGCAAAGCGCTCCGCCAATCCGGTAAGTTTTTATATTCCACAGGACGTGCCTTTTACCAGCACATCCGCGGGGGAATCTAAACTTCCATGCCCTTTCAACAGGACTGGGTAGTGTTAGCGGAGCGGATCAACTGTCCGGCTCCGTTACCTGAAGATATAGCCTCGGCTCTTTCGCTAGAGATGTTGTCTCCGGCATGTTATGTGTCGAAGAAGAAGGCCAATAAGAAGGCCGCGGGGACCAGGAAAGTTCTCCGGCGCGGGGTTGTATCGGACTCATCGTCTGAGGACACCGAGGCGCACTCTTCCAACAAAGAGGAGGAAGAGGTAGCAGAAATGCCTCCCCCGAAGACCGGGGGGAGAATAAGAGGAAGGCCGCCCCATCTGGGGAGGCCGAAGGGTCCAAGAGGGGAAAGACCCTCCCTCCGGGCCGATCCACCACGGCCGCCTACAGCTACGAGTAGTGGCTCCCCAGGGTCAAGCCACTGGCGAAGTCGTAAGTATCCGGACACCATAATATTTCCGGTACGTGTTATTTTTATTGATTCTAATCATGTCAAGTACAATCGTGCAGCCCGGTCGAATCCCACATCGACGTGTCCTCCTCGGACGGGTCCTTGAGTCAGTCGGTGATGAACGGCGATTCACTCCCGACGGCCACTTCCCCCCGGCCCGCGGATGATGCCGAGGTGCTGTCCCAGAGGATACCGGACTGGGGGGAGACTGTTCTGGAGATGCCTCAAGGCGAAATCCCAGACGCCGGGCACATGGGGGGAAGACCCCCGTCGCTTCTGATAACGGGGGCTCGCCCAGATGATCCGGGGCACAATCGCAGTAGTTCTCCCGGTGGCACCTTAGCTAATAGAGCGGAACGTAAGGTATCAAAACACGGGAGCCGGGCAAACCCAACATTTGACCAAAGACACGATTCGGAGCTGATGCATATAATGCTATAAGTTCGGGGTGCCGCACAGTCAAAAGTGTTCGAACTTTTCTTGCCGTGTTATGGGGTACACTGAAGCCCCTGGCGAACTAATTGTACCAAAGTGCACGGATGCAAATTTTAATAAATAAACAAACAATGAAAGAAATAGAAAAATGTAATAATAAGCTGACGCTGTACATTATGTTCCATTGTTGTTTGAATAGTACGTCGAGGCGTATGGATATGAGTAGTGCGATAAGCAAAATAGGACTATTTGACATGTCCTAGACAAGAGCGGGCTGCGTGAGGGCATGTAAAACAGGTATAGCGATCGTTAGCAGAGACCACCTGGTAATTCCCTTGTACGTCGAAGCTTCTTGCCTCTTTGGTGTGTCCGTCCCATGATGGGTCCCAGAATCAGGTTATCGGGAAGGCCTTCCAAAAAATATAGACCTGAAAGAAAGAAAAGGGGGAATGTATACGGGTCCTGAGGCGGTTGAGCCGCATTGTGGGCCATATTGTAGCTGCGCCTCCGCCTGTGCCCATGGTATTTTGAGTGCGTGATTGTGTACGCGCGGCACGAATTCCGCTGCTTTACTGGGACTAGGATGGAGGCTAAATTGCTAGACGAGCCCAGGACATGCCGTATGATCCTATTGCAAAGTACTCCGGACTCGCTTAGCGGTGTCCAGGGGCTTTATGGCCGAACTGCAGGTCTACCTAAGAAGGCTACTCTGTGCTTCTGCTGCGAGGGCCGTAGTGTGCTCCTCTGTACGGAGGGAGCACTTTGTGTTTCCATTGACTGTTATAACCCCGCGAGGACCTGGCATCTTGAGTTTGAGGTATGCATAATGTGGTACTGCATTGAATCTGGCAAATGCAGTTCGTCCGAGCAGTGCGTGGTAGCCGCTGTGGAATGGGACGATGTCGAAGATTAACTCCTCGCTTCGGAAGTTTTCCGGGGATCCGAAGACTACTTCTAATGTGATCGAGCCCGTGCAACGAGCCTCTACACCTGGCATGACACCTTTAAAGGTTGTTTTTGTGGGTTTGATCCTAGAGGGATCGATACCCATCTTGCGCATTGTATCCTGATAGAGCAGGTTCAGGCTGCTGCCGCCATCCATGAGGACTCGGGTTAGGTGGAATCCGTCGATGATAGGGTCAAGGACCAATGCGGCCGAACCGCCATGACGGATACTGGTAGGATGGTCCCTGCGATCAAAGGTGATCGGACAAGAAGACCATGGATTAAACTTTGGGGCGAGTGGCTCCATCACATAGACATCCCTTAGTGCACGCTTCCGCTCCCGTTTGGGAATATGGGTGGCGTATATCATGTTCACCATTTTCACATGGGGAGGAAATTTCTTCTGTCCTCCTGTGTTTGGTGGCCGGGGCCCCACGTCGTCATCACTATGCGACCCCTTTTCCTTGTTTTTGGCATTTAACTTGCCGGCCTATTTGAAAACCCAGCATTCTCTGTTGGTGTGATTGGCTGGTTTATCGGGGGTGCCATGAATTTGACACGAGCGATCGAGTACGCGGTCCAGACCGGACGGGCCCGGACTGTTTCTTTTGAATGGCTTCTTCCGCTGACCGGACTTAGAGCCGCCGAATCCGGCATTGACGGCCGTGACTTCGGTGTTATCCCCATTTTTGTGACGCTTGTGTTTGTTGCGTCGGGGCTTGCCGCTGCTATCCCTGGCCTCTCATGTGCTAGGATTGCTTGTTGTATTGCTGCTACGAGCCAACCAGCTATCCTCGCCCGCACAAAAGCGGGTCATGAGTGTTGTGAGGGCTGCCATAGACTTCGGCTTCTCTTGGCCGAGGTGTCGGGCAAGCCACTCGTCGCGGATGTTATGCTTAAAGGCCGGTAGGGCTTCGGCATCCGGACAGTCGACAATTTGGTTCTTTTTGGTTAGGAACCGAGTCCAGAATTTCCTGGCTGACGCTCGGGGTTGTTGAGTAATGTGACTTACATCGTCAGCATCCGGAGGTCGCACGTAAGTGCCCTGGAAATTACCTAGGAACGTGTCTTCCGGGTTCTCCCAACTTCCAATGGAGTTTGCCGGCAAACTGTTCAGCCAATGCCGAGCCGGTCCCTTGAGTTTTAGTGGGAGGTATTTGATGGCATGTAGGTCGTTGCCGCGGGCCATGTGAATGTGGAGAAGCAAATCTTCAATCCATACCGCGGGATATCTGTTGTCCCATCATATGATTTGATGTTCACGGGTTTAAACCCTTCTGCGAACTCATGGTCCATTACTTCGTCAGTGAAGCATAAGGGGTGTCCGGTGCCTCTGTGCCGGGCTATTTCATGACGCAGTTCAAGTGAGTCTGGTTGATTGTGTTCGGCCCAGCCGGATTTATATTTGTTGTACCCGGCGTGATGATCATCCACATGCGTTGGGGCGCGCCCCCGTGATCCGAAGATCGATCTTGACTGCCCTGCTTTGTTTTCCAACACATCTCGCAGGTCCTGCGTGTAGCCCCGAGCCTTCGCGTTTTTGTTTGACTGGATACGGGGTGCGGGCTGGTGTTTGGGCTGGTATGTTTTATCCCGGCCACGTGGTGGCTGATCAGCCACGTCCTGCTCTGGCGCCTCCTCCTCGAATTGAGGTAACATCTTGCGCTTTGGGTAACTTTTTGTTGGGTGCTCGAGTCCATATTCCTCGGCTGCCAGGACCTCAGTCCTTCTATCAGTTAGCAGATCCTGATCAGCTTGAAGCTGCTGCTGCTTTTTCTTCAGGTTCTTTGAAGTGGCTATAAGCCGGCGCTTGAAGCGCTCCTGCTCGACAGGATCCTCAGGCACGATGAATTCGTCATTGCCGAGGCTCATCTTGTCTTCGGAGAGGGGCATGAAATTGTCCTCCAAGTCTCCATCCGTCCCCTGTTCATCGGGGCTATCGTGCCCATCTTCCCGCTTGGCCTGCTCGAAGTCGGGCCCGGTGGGGTTGTTTTCATCTTTGGCACCATCTGGAGCGTTATTGTCTCCTGTGCCGGTATCACTATTTTTGCCGGGGCGAGGCTTAGAGCGGCGCCTATGACGCCGGTGTTTCTCAACGGGATTATCCTCCGTTGCCTCATCGCCATTGCCTTCTTTAGGTGTGTCCACCATATATATGTCATATGATGAGGTGGCAGTCCAGCGCCCTGTGGGCGGTGGTTCTTGTTCTTCTCCAGCATCGTCATCCATACCGTCGATGTCTTCGGAGTCGAAGTCGAGCATGTCGGTTACGTCGTCGACAGTGGCTATTAAGTGGGTGGTGGGTAGGAAACAAATTTTTTCGTCTTCTGCTTCCCACTCGAGCCGGACATAGTTCGGCCGCGAGTCTCCTGACAGGAAGAGAGATCTCAATGAATTTAGCATGTCGCCCAAGGGCGAGTGCTTGAAGATATCCACGGAGGTGAACTCCATGATCGGTGCCCAATCAGATTCGTCGGCCACGGATGCACGCGGTTCGGAGCCTATAGCAGGAGACGAGTCCGAGGGTCCGATGACACAGGCCTCATTGGAGGTGAAGCCTGTGTTCGGCTTTATCGCCACTGAGTGTGCGGCCTCCATGGCGGGGTCCATCCACCCGTCCTCGGATGGCACGATCTGCTCTAGATTAAGGGCCGGGGCAGCCGCAGGCGCGATCTCCCAAATACCGTCCGATGGCAGATCTAGGCCATGCTCCTCGTGACCGTTCGGAACACCTGTCCTGGGCTCGAATCCGTCGAAGATCAAGTCTCCGCGGATGTCGGCCGTATAGTTCAAGCTTCCAAACCTGACTTGATGGCCAGGGGCGTAGCTATCGATCTGCTCCAGATGGCCAAGCAAGTTGGCCCGCAGTGCGAAGCCGCCGAATACGAAGATCTGTCTGGGGAGGAAAACCTCACCCTGGATCGCATCGTTGTAGATGATCGAAGGAGCCATCAAACCTTACAATGACGTCACAGTGGAACTCTCAATGAAAGCACCATTATCGGTGTCAAAACTGGCGGATCTCGGGTAGGGGGTCCCGAACTGTGCGTCTAAGGCTAATGGTAACAGGAGGTGGGGAGAAAATGTTTACCCAGGTTCGGGCCTCTCGATGGAGGTAATACCCTACTTCCTGCTTGATTGATGTTGATGATATGAGTATTACAAGAGTTGATCTACCACAAGATCGTAGAGGCTAAACCCTAGAAGCTAGCCTATGATTATGATTGTTGTTCTGGTCCAACGGACTAAACCCTCCGGTTTATATAAACACCGGAGGGGGCTAGGGTTACACAGTGCCGGTTACAGAGAAGGAGATCTACATATCCGAATTGCCAAGCTTGCCTTCCATGCAAAGGAGAGTCCCATCCGGACACGGGACGAAGTCTTCCATCTTGTATCTTCATAGTCCAACAGTCCGGCCAAAGCATATAGTCCGACTGTCCGGATACCCCCTTATCCAGGACTCCCTCATTGAGGCTGAGGGAGAGTTCTGCCAGGACGACGGCGTGGTGACGGTGAAGATGAAGTTACCGGCGCAGGGCTTCGCCTAAGTACTACGACGATATGCCCGAGGTGTAAAACTGTGGAGGGGGCACCGCACACGGCTAAGAGATTGTCTGTTGTGCCTTTGGGTGCCCCCCTCCCCACGTATATCAAGGAGGGAGGGAGGAGGAGGCCGGCCAGGAGGAGGCGCGCCCAAGGGTGGGGTCCTACTCGAAGTAGGATTCGCCCCCCCCCCTTTCCTACTTCCACAAGGAGAAGGGGGGAAGCAAAGGGAGGAGAGAAGGAAAGGGGGGCCCGGCCCCCTAGCCCTAGTCCAATTCGGTTTGGACTAGGGGGGCACGCGGCACACCTTGGCCTGCCTCCTCTCTTCCACCACTAGGTCCATGAGGCACAATAACCCCCCGGGTAGTTCCGGTAACCCCCTGGTACTCCGGAAAATACTCGATACACTTCGGAACCATTCCGGTGTCCGATTATAACATTCCAATATATCAATCTTTATGTCTCGACCATTTCGAGAGTCCACGTCATGTCTCTGATCTCATCTGGGACTCCGAACAACCTTCGGTACATCAACACACATAAACTCATAATACGAATCGTCATCGAACTTTAAGCGTGCGGACCCTACGGGTTCGAGAAATATGTAGACATGACCGAGACACCTCTCCGGTCAATAACCAATAGCGGAACCTGGATGCTCATATTGGCTCCTACATATTCTACAAAGATCTTTATCGGTCGAACCGCATAACAACATACGTTGTTCCGTTTGTCATCGGTATGTTACCTGCCCCAGATTCGATCGTCGGTATCACCATACCTAGTTCAATCTCGTTACCGGCAAGTCTCTTTACTCGTTCCGTAATGCATCATCCCATAATTAACTCATTAGTCACATTACTTGCAAGGCTAATAGTGATGTGCATTACCGAGAGGGCCCAGAGATACCTCTCCGACAATCGGAGTGACAAATCCTAATCTCGATCTATGCCAAATCAACAATCACCATCGGAGACACCTGTAGACCATCTTTATAATCACCCAGTTACATTGTGACGTTTGATAGCACAATAAGTGTTCCTCCGGTATTTGGGAGTTGCATAATCTCATAGTCATAGGAACATGTATAAGTCATGAAGAAAGCAATAGCAATAAACTATACGATCATAGTGCTAAGCTAACTGACGGGTCTTGTCCATCACATCATTCTCTAATGATGTGACCCCGTTCATTAAATGACAACTCATGTCTATGGCTAGGAAACTTAACCATCTTCGATTAACGAGCTAGTCAAGTAGAGGCATACTAGGGACACTTTGTTTGTCTATGTATTCACACATGTATTAAGTTTTCGGTTAATACGATTCTAGCATGAATAATAAAAATTTATCATGATATAAGGAAATATAAATAACAACTTTATTATTGCCTCTAGGGCATATTTCCTTCAGTCTCCCACTTGCACTAGAGTCAATAGATTACATAGTAATGGTTCTAACACCCATGGAGACTTGGTGCTGATCAAGTTTTGCTCGTGAGAGAGGCTTAGTCAACGGGTCTGCAACATTCAGATCCGTATGTATCTTGCAAATCTCTATGTCCCCTTCCGACACTTGATAACGAATGTAATTGAAGCGTCTCTTGATGTGCTTGGTTCTCTTGTGAAATCTGGATTCCTTTGCCAAGGCAATTGCACCAGTATTATCACAAAAGATTTTCATTGGACCCAATGCACTAGGTATGACACCTAGAGCAGATATGAACTCCTTCATCCAGACTCCTTCATTTGCTTCTTCCGAAGCAGCTATGTACTACGCTTCACACGTAGATCCCGCCATGATGCTTTGCTTAGAACTGCACCAACTGACGGCTCCACGGTTCAATATAAATACATACCCGATTTGTGACTTAGAGTCATCCGGATCAGTGTCAAAGCTTGCATTGACGTAACCATTTACGAGGAGCTCTTTGTCACCTCCATAAACGAGAAACATATCCTTAGTCCTCTTCAGGTATTTCAGGATGTTCTTGACCGCTGTCCAGTGATCCACTCCTGGATTACTTTGGTACCTCCCTGCTATACTTATAGCAAGGCACACACCAGGTCTGGTACACAGCATTGCATAGATGATAGAACCTATGGCTGAAGCATAGGGAATGACTTTCATTTTATCTCTATCTTCTGCAGTGGTCGGGCATTGATTCTGACTCAACTTCACACCTTGTAACACATGCAAGAACCCTTTCTTTGCTTGATCCATTTTAAACTTCTTCAAAACTTTATCAAGGTATGTGCTTTGTGAAATTCCAATTAAGCGTCTTGATCTATCTCTATAGATCTTGATGCCCAATATGCAAGCAGCTTCACCGAGGTCTTTCATAGAAAAACTTTTATTCAAGTATCCTTTTATGCTATCCAGAAATTCTATATCATTTCCAATCAACAGTATGTCATCCACATATAATATTAGAAATGCTACAGAGCTCCCACTCACTTTCTTGTAAATACAGGCTTCTCCAAAAGTCTATATAAAACCATATGCTTTGATCACACTATCAAAATGTTTATTCCAACTCCGAGAGGCTTTCACCAGTCCATAAATGGATCGCTGGAGCTTGCACACTTTGTTAGCATCCTTTGGATCGATAAAACCTTCTGGTTGCATCATATACAACTCTTCTTCCAGAAATCCATTCAGGAATGCAGTTGTTACATCCATTTGCCAAATATCATAATCATAAAATGCGGCAATTGCTAACATGATTCGGATGGACTTAAGCATCGCTACTGGTGAGAAAGTCTCATCGTAGTCAACTCCTTGAACTTATCGAAAACCTTTCAAAACAAGTCGAGCTTTGTAGACAGTAACATTACCATCAGCGTCAGTCTTCTGCTAGAAGATCCATTTATTCTCAATAGCTTGCCGATCATTGGGCAAGTCAACCAAAGTCCACACTTTGTTCTCATACATGGATCCCATCTCAGATTTCATGGCCTCAAGCCATTTCGCGGAATCTGGGCTCATCATCGCTTCCTCATAGTTCGTAGGTTCATCATGGTCAAGTAACATGACTTCCAGAACAGGATTACCGTATCACTCTGGTGCGGATCTTACTCTCGTTGACCTACAAGGTTCAGTAGCAACTTGATCTGAAGTTTCATGATCATCATCATTAGCTTCCTCACTAATTGGTGTAGGAATCATTGGAACTGATTTCTGTGATGAACTACTTTCCAATAAGGGAGCAGATATAGTTACCTCATCAAGTTCTACTTTCCTCCCACTCACTTCTTTCGAGAGAAACTCCTTCTCTAGAAAGGATCCATTCTTAGCAACGAATATCTTGCCTTCGGATCTGTGATAGAAGGTGTACCCAACAGTCTCCTTTGGGTATCCTATAAAGACACATTTCTCCAATTTGGGTTCGAGCTTATCAGGTTGAAGCTTTTTCACATAAGCATCGCAGCCCCAAATTTAAGAAACGACAACTTGGGTTTCTTGCCAAACCACAGTTCATATGGTGTTGTCTCAACGGATTTAGATGGTGCCCTATTTAACGTGAATGCATCCGTCTCTAAAGCATAACCCCAAAACGATAGCGGTAAATCAGTAAGAGACATCATAGATCGCACCATATCTAATAAAGTGTGGTTACGACGTTCGGGAAAACCATTACGCTGTGGTGTTCCGGGTGGCGTGAATGGTGTAACTATTCCGCATTGTTTCAAATGAAGACCAAACTCGTAACTCAAATATTCTCCTCCTTGACCAGATCGTAGAATTTTTTTTCTTGCTACGATGATTTTCTACTTCACTCTGAAATTCTTTGAACTTTTCAAATGTTTCAGACTTATGTTTCATCAAGTAGATATATCCATATCTGCTCAAATCATCTGTCAAGGTCAGAAAATAACGATACCCGCCACGAGCCTCAACACTCATCGGACCGCATACATCGGTATGTATTATTTCTGACAAGTCTGTTGCTCGTTCCATTGTTCCGGAGAATGGAGTTTAGTCATCTTTCCCATGAGGCATGGATCGCAAGCATCAAGTGATTCATAATCAAGTGATTCCAAAAGCCCATCAGCATGGAGTTTCTTCATGCGCTTCACACCAATATGACCCAAACGCCAGTGCCACAAATAAGTTGCACTATCATTATTAAACTTATATCTTTTGGCTTCAACACTATGAATATGTGTATCACTACTATCGAGGTTCAATAAAAATAGACCACTCATTAACGGTGCATGACATAAAAGATATTACTCATATCAATAGAACAACCATTATTCTCTGATTTAAATGAATAACCGTCTCGCATGAAACAAGATCCAGATATAATGTTCATGCTTAACGCTGGCACCAAATAACAATTATTCAGGTCTAAAACTAATCCCGAAGGTAGATGTAGAGGTAGCGTGCCGACTGTGATCACATCGACTTTGGAACCATTTCCCACGCGCATCGTCACCTCATCCTTAGCCAATCTTCGCTTAATCCATAGCCCCTGTTTATAGTTGCAAATATGAGCAACAGAACCAGTATCAAATACCTAGGCACTACTGCGAGCATTAGTGAGGTACACATCAATAACATGTATATCAAATATACCTTTCACTTTGCCATCCTTCTTATCCGCCAAATACTTGGGGCAGTTCCGCTTCCAGTGACCAGTCCCTTTGCAGTAGAAGCACTCAGTCTCAGGCTTAGGTCCAGTGTCGGGTGGTAGGTGCGACATATGCCAACGGGTGGCTTATCAGTGGAGATAACACCCCTAGTCCTGCTCTCCGTGGAGATAACACCCCTAGTCCCGCTCTGCGGGGTCTCCGCATGATCACTAGATCAACACAAGTGGCTACAAGAGGCTCCTTGAGCTGTTTGGCTAGAGGAAGAAGAAGGGCAAGGCTAGCTCTCCTCTTCTCTCTATCTGGTGTGTAAAACTCTAATAGATAAACCCTTTGCATGGGTGCCCTGGGGGTTTATATAGGCCCACCCCCCAGGGGTACTATGGTAATCCGTCTGGATGCGTGTCCAGGCCGTCAGTGCCTGTTATCGCCGGCTTCTCCGCCGGCCGCTAGGGCCTGCCGACTGGTGGGTCCTGCCAGCTGCCGGCCTCTTGGCCGACAGGCCGACCCCACTGCCTGGGGGTCTTATCGGCGACTGGTTACTATGGCCTCGCTCTTGATGACGAGGGCTTTGTCGGCGTAAGCATGGCTACAGTGACGCCGCCTGGCGGGCTTTCACTGTAGCCTTACCCCGTCCTTTTGACTTAATGGCACACGAACTTCGAGGGAGGGGGTAGCCGACTGATGGGAGCCGGCTACCGCCCAGGCCGGCTTGGGGAGGCTCGGCCGCCTCCCGGTGTCTCTCTCACTGGTGGGGCCCGCCGCCTGCGGGCCGTACTGACAGCCTGTCGTGGGTGGTGTCATGGTCAACATGGCAACAGTGCTGCGCCGGACGGGGGTTGGCCGCCCCGTACGGCGTACTATGGCCATGCCCTGTCTCATCACCGTTATGTGGGTGCAGACTTTGAGGGTGCGATCTTGGCCGCCTGCTAGGAGCCGGCCTTCTGGTGGCCGGCTGCTAGGAGTCGTCCCTCTTCGCGAGAGCTTTTAGAGCCTTGCCGCCTTCTAGAAGCCGGCTGGTGCGATAGCCGGCCAGGAGAAGGCGGCCCTGTGCCTTGGACGTTTGAGGGCTTGATTGGCTCGATATTTTTTTTTGAAGAACCAGGGGGAGCCGGTTAGGCTACCCGTGGTCATTTACTCCGACAGTAGTCCCCGAAGCTGGTTGGGCATCGCGGCTGAAAGGAGGACGAGAAGTCCGAGCAGCTTCCTATCTTGAAGAGCCAACAGCTAGGAGTCGGCCTTGATCAGACGCGCCGTCTTGGAGGGGTTTTGAAGCCCGAAGGCGGGAATCGGCTGGCGCGTGTCGGTGTCAAAACCGGCGGATCTCGGGTAGGGGGTCCTGAACTGTGCGTCTAAGGCTAACGGTAATAGGAGGCGGGGGACACAATGTTTACCCAGGTTTGGGCCCTCTCGATGGAGGTAATACCCTACTTCCTACTAGATTGATCTTGATTATATGAGTATTACAAGAGTTGATGTACCACGAGATCATAGAGGCTAAACCCTAGAAGCTAGCCTATGACTATGATTGTTGTTGGTCCTACGGACTGAACCTCTGGTTTATATAGACACCGGAGGGGGCTAGGGTTACACATAGTCGCTTACAGAGAAGGAGATCTACATATCCGAATTGCCAAGCTTGCCTTCCACGCAAAGGAGAGTCCCATCTGGACACGGGACGAAGTCTTCAATCTTGTATCTTCATAGTCCAACAGTCCGGCCAAAGTATATAGTCCGGCTGTCCGGATACCCCGTAATCCAGGACTCCCTCAGTAGCCCCCAAACCAGGCTTCATTGACGATGAGTCCAGCGCGCAGATTGTCTTCGGCATTGCAAGGCGGGTTCTTCTCCAAGTCCAGAGTACCTGCTGAAACGAATAGTGTCCGGCTTCCCATTAATGTTGCACTCCTCGGCTTCCGTACCTCAATAATGGCAATCTCCACGTGTCGAGCGAATGCGGGAAGTGGGGGCATTTTTACATTTGCCACCCTGACCATGTTTAGTAAATCATCTATTAAAGAGAGGGGGATCCTGAGATCCAAATCACACCATCTTCCCCAAGCGAGGAATCACCAGAGCGCACCTGAAAAAACCATTCCATCATGGCCGGCCATCGCAGCTCCTCCTCTCGCTCCCATAGCATTAAGCTAGGCGATTGGGTGAAGTGTACCATATCCCACGGCCGATTGGCAGAGTTGCAGACCCAGGGGTTTCTCCCGCCCGCATACATGGTCCCCGTCCGAGCCGGACTAGCCACCTATAATGGCGGGGAGCAAGCAGAGAGTTTTCCCAACCCATCCAGGGGGGAGCGAGTATGCCTTGTCCCTTACTTGCTGAGGGGCCTCGGATTTCCAATCCATCCATTCCTCCGCGGGCTCCTGGAGTACTATGGCCTCCAGCTGCATAACTTCACTCCTGCCTCCCTACTACACATCGCGGGTTACATCGCCCTTTGCGAGCTCTTTCTGGGCTGCGAAGCTCACTTCGAGCTATGGAAGTGGCTATTCTGCCTCGTCCCCCGCACTCAGGAGGGGTCGATATATCAAGTGGGCGGAGCTGAAATATGGCGCGTCGCCGGAACCGGATACCTGTCCGTTACCCCGAAGAAGGCGTCCAAAGTCTGGCCTTCGGAGTGGCTTTATATGGAGGACGCCCCCCTTCCGGACCCTGTTAGGATGAGCCTTCCTGAGTTTGCTAATGCCCCGTTGAAGAAACGCCACATCCGGCGCCCTTGGACCCCCCAGGCGGAAGATAGCAGAGAAGTCCTTTATCTGATGGGCAGGATAAGAACGCTGGCCCAATCAGGACTGAGAATAATCGAAGTTATGTCAATATGTACAATGCGGGGGGTGCAGCCACTTGAGTATAGGGGGAAACCCATGTGGCACTTCAATGGAGAAGACGATGCCACCCGCTGCGGTCGTAAAGATCCGGACTCCGCCCCCGCTCTGGTGAAAATACTGTCCGATTTGTTCAAAGGGGAAGAGGAGGAGTTCACCCGTTTTAAACCACGGGATGGATTTTCCATGTACAACCCCCCGTGCTGGGTGAGCCATTATCTTTTACTCAACTCCGCTCATTCCCGCATTCTTCATCGTATTTATTTTGCTAATTCCTGGCAGGAACTACAAAGTGTTGTGAGGGAGGTCAACAGCCCGCCTCCACAGCCAGAGGACCCTGACCGGGCCCTCGACCCCAGACGCGAAGAAGATCCGGACATATTTGTGGAGCTCGTCGACATGACGTTTTATCACTTAAGCCGTGACGGCGCTTTGGTGGCCATCATAGCTTCCGCGAAGGATCCCTTCTGTGCACTTTACCCATCGCACATGTATTGTGTTTCACAGGGAAGGCCATCGGGGCACCGTGCCGAACCCGCCGCGACTCGCCAACAAGGGGCACCGAAGCCGGGTAGGCTTAAAAGGAAGGCAGTCAGGACCGAGTCGCCGTCGCAAAGGTATAATTTAAAACCTGCTCTGGAATTGTCGTTTTTAAGATATAACAATGTCCCTTGTCCCCTTGCAGAAAAAGTACCCGCCGGACTATGACCGAAGAACCTACCAGCCTCGCCTCCACCAGCCGGACTCGAGGGCGGAGGTCAACATGGGGACAACGCCGGACAGTCCTCCTACAAAGGATGTGGATAGAATATCCACTACAAATTCCGAAGTGGAGAGCGCCATGAATCACAGGCGTCGTCGCGCCGTACTCCGCGACCCTAATTTCTCCGAAGAGGCGTTTAATGCCTTCAACTCAGGAGACGCGTACATCCAGGCTGCTCAAGGTGGACTTGCTAGAGCCACAGAGTAGTACATAAAGGATATACATGTAAGAAAAATCTGATAATTATGTATACCAGTAGCCCCTGAGACTTAAAACAGTTGGCACAACTGATTTAAGGATCATTGTATGTCCAGGCTCTTACAGAGAAGAATACCCATTTGTCTCAAGAGCTGGAGGAGTGCAAAGCCCAGCTAAGGGCCGTAGCTGCCGAAGTGGAGGAATCCAAGAAGGCCTTTTCTGGTAATACTTGCCTTGGTCAACAAGAATGTAATAACATACACCAGTTAGTATGCCGCATGCTCGCGAATCTAACAAGAGATTTTGCAGGCAATCCCGGAGTGAATCCGGATATAGTACCAGGGGATGGGCAACATGCTCAACGGCTGCTAGAGGCTGGCGAGCGCATGCTTGCATGGGTTATTCAAGAGAAAAATAATCTCCAGGATGCCCATACCCGGCTGGGCGTTGAACTAAAAGATGTTCGGGCCTAGCTTGCTGACTCCGTGAAGGAGAATAAGAGGCTTCGACGCGGCATTTTTAGTAAGTGCTCAAACGAACCTCAATACAGTTCGACGAAGAAGCGGGTTAACAGAGTTATGTCTGTAGGTATGCTAACAGGTCGCCCTGAAGAGGAGATGCCCAGATCCGCAGGCGATTTGCTACAAGAGCTTTCACAACTGCACGAACGAGTTCAGCAAGTGATGCAGGGTATTGCCCAAGCCTTGTGGCCATCCGCCTCTCTGCCAGGAGGCATGGAAGAGCTTGTAGAGATGCTCTAGGGAGCGCGGCGGCACTTCCGGTTATGGAAGATATCGGCCTGCCGACAAGGTGCGAGGGATGCCTGGGCTATGTTGAAGACAAGGTACACCAAGGTTGATCCGAATCACATGGCGCAGGTCGGACCTATAGGGTCAGATGGGAAGGAGATTCCTGTAAGTCTGGTATATGACCAGGTAGGATTAGCCGCAAAGTATTCCCAACAGGATTGTAGGCTAGATAGCCTGTTGGATGGTATAGAAGAAGAATTTAGCCAGTCTAAATGACTGTGTACTTCAATGGACATATTTTGTCCCTAGCCGGATTGTAAATCATTTGTCGTGGCGGACCTTTTCGCTTCAGCCTCCAGACCCGATAGTCCGAAGTGTATCTGAATACCCGCTCGGTTATGTAAAACCGGGGTACGCGTGGACACCAGGCGTAGGGGTCATAAGTGCTTGAACACACAAGTACCCAACTAGTTATGTTATATTACATGGGTAGTAAGAAACATCTTCCAGGGAGAATAGTTATGTTAAGGGTTCCTTTCCCTGGGTATGCATGCGTGAATAAGCAAGTCCGAACTGCGAACAGAGATGCAGGACAAAAACATCTGGGGGCTTATGTTATAATAGGTAAGAAAACATCTTTTATTCACCGACCGAATATTCCCTTAAGAACGCTAGCTTTCGGCTTCACCCAGTCTGAGGTACACATCCGGCTGACCCGGCAGTTACAATCGCAGAGGTGCTCCCCTTATGCCCTAGCCGAATTAACAGGAACGTAGGGCATAAATACAAGAGCCAGGCAACCCAGCTTGGCCAAAACTTAAGTCATATCGATGCATATAATGGCGAAGAAAAGGCACATATGGAAAAATCACACATATGTAGTGGGCATGAAGCCCGGAAGATAATTATATTAAGCTTCTGTATAAGAAGCCCCCAGCTATATTAAGCGCGGCAAGAGTGTGCGGTCTAGGCACGCTTGTAGCCTGTAGGGTCATAAAAAAAGAAAAAAGAACGAAAGAAAGAGTATATAACTTAAAAAAGGCAGAGGTAAGGAGACGAACATGGAGTTCCGTACTAGGCGTAGAATCTTCGGAGTCTCGCCGCGTTCCATGTGTTTGGCTCGAGTCGATTATCTGATGCATCACGCAGACGGTACGCTCCTACGGTGAGAACTTGATCAATGATGAAGGGACGCTCCCACTTGGGCTTGAGCTTGTCCTTTTTCTTCTCCGGTAGGCGTAGAACGAGTTCGCCAACATTATAGGTTTTGGCCCGTACTTCCCTACTTTGATACCTTCGAGCTTGTTGCTGGTAGAATGCGGAACGGGCTTTTGCGACGTCGCGCTCCTCCTCCAGGGCATCTAAATTGTCCTGCCGATCCAGCGTGGCTTCTCTTTCTTCGTACATGCGCACACGAGGTGAGTCATGGATGATGTCGCAGGGAAATACCGCCTCTGCGCCGTACACCATGAAAAATGGTGTGTATCCGGTAGTGCCGTTCGGCGCGGTCCGTAGCCCCCATAGTACAGAGTCGAGCTCCTCGACCCAGTGCGTATTTGATTCCTTCAAGGATCGCACTAGTCTGGGTTTGATGCCGCTCATAATAAGATCATTTTCTCGTTCGACTTGATCGTTTGTTTGTGGGTGATAGATGGAGGCATGATCAAGCTTAATGCCCATGTTGCCGCACCAAGTTTTCACCTCGTCGGCTGTGAAGTTGGAGTCGTTATCGGTGATGATGCTATGGGGGACACCGTAACGGCGTACGACCCCGGATATGAAGTCTATCAGTGGTCCGGATTCGGCCGTTTTAACTGGTTTGGCTTCTATCCATTTGGTGAATTTATCCACCATGACCAACAAATATTTTTTCTTATGGCTTCCTCCTTTAAGGGGTCCGACCATATCAAGCCCCCACACCGCGAAGGGCCATGTTATGGGGATTGTTTGGAGAGCGGTAGGTGGCATATGTTTTTGATTTGCAAAAAGCTGGCAACCGACGCAATGTTGGACGTGGTCCTGTGCGTCTGCTCGGGCTGTCGGCCAGTAGAAACCTGTGCGGAAGGCCTTGCTTACAAGGGCCCGAGCCGTGGCATGATGGCCGCCGAGTCCAGCGTGAATTTCAGCCAAGAGCTGCCGCCCTTCCTCTTCGGAGATGCATCTTTGGAGCACTCCGGTCGCGCTTTTCTTATAAAGCTCTCCCTCATGAACCTTATAGGCTTTAGAGCGCCGCACGATGCAACGTGCCTCATTTTTGTCCTCGGGTAGTTCTTGCCTATTTAAGTAGGCTAAGAAGGGTTTTGTCCACGGGGCGATGACAACCATGATCACGTGGGCCAAAGGTGTTATTTTGGTGGTGGAGCCTTCGATTACGCCAGAGTGTTCGGGATCAGGGGTTGTGTTTGGATCTGGACTGGTTTTGCCGGTCTCTCCTTCCCACGCAACGGAAGTCTTGAATAGCCTTTCCAAAAAGATATTAGGTGGGACTGGGTCGCGCTTAGCGCCAATGCAGGCAAGGATATCCGCCGCTTGATTGTTTTCTCGAACCACATGGTGGAATTCGAGCCCCTCGAACCGAGCTGACATTTTGAGGACGGCATTGCGGTAAGCCGCCATTTTTGGGTCCTTGGCGTCAAAGCCTCCATTTAATTGGGATATTGCGAGGTTCGAATCCCCATGGACCTCTAGGCGTTGAATGCCCATGGAGACTGCCATCCGAAGACCATGCAATAGGGCCTCGTATTCGGCTACATTGTTGGAGTCTGTGTATAATATTTGTAGTACGTATTGGACTGTATCTCCGGTGGGGGACGTCAGGACAATGCCTGCTCGCAGACCCGCCAGCATCTTAGAGCCGTCAAAGTGCCTGGTCCAAATGGAGTACGCGCCATATTCTTTAGGGAGTTCAGCTTCTGTGCATTCGGCAACGAAGTCATCCAGTACCTGCAACTTGATCGCTCGCCGTGGTTTGTATATGATGTCGAATGGGAGGTGCTCTATAGCCCACTTAGCAATCCGGCCCGTGGCATCGCGGTTATTTATTATATCGTTGAGTGGTACTTCGGAGGCCACCGTGATCGAACACTCTTGAAAGTAGTGTCATAGTTTCCGGGATGCCATGAAGACCGCGTATGCTATCTTTTGATAATGTGGGTACCGTGATTTGCATGGTGTGAGGACGGTGGATACGTAGTATACCGGCTTTTGAAGCGGGAACTTATGTCCGTCCTCCTCTCGTTCGACGACGAGCACTGCGCTAACAACTTGGTGTGTTGCAGCTATATATAATAGCATCGGTTCGCCGACGTTTGGTGCGGCCAGGATTGGGTTGCTGGCTAGGAGGGCCTTTATTTCTTCCAGTCCGGACGTGGCCGCATCCGTCCACTCGAAGTGTTCGGTGCATCGAAGAAGGCGATAAAGAGGTAGTGCATTTTCTCCCAATCGGGAAATAAAGTGGCTTAAGGCAACCACGCATCCAGTTAATTTCTGGATTTGCTTGAGGTCTGTTGGGGTAGCCAACTGTGACAAGGCTCGAATTTTAGCCGGATTTGCTTCAATTCCTCATTAGAAACGATGAAACCCATGAGTTTTCCGACAGGAACGCCGAAAACGCATTTTTCCGGATTGAGCTTGATGTCATATGTTCGGAGATTGTCGAACGTAAGCCTCAGGTCGTCTATTAAAGACTCGACGTGTCTGGTTTTGTTGACTACATCGTCTATGTATGCCTCCACTGTTTTGCCGATTTGTGTTTCCACGCATGTTTGAATCATGCGTTGATAGGTTGCACCGGCATTTTTGAGCCCAAAAGGCATGGTGTTAAAATAGAAGGGGCCGTATGGAGTTATGAATGCCGTTGCGGCTTGATCGGACTCCGCCATCTTGAGTTGATGGTATCCGGAGTATGCGTCGAGGAAGCACAATGAGCCGTGTCCTGCGGTGGCATCGATTATTTGGTCGATGCGAGGGAGAGGGAAGGGATCCTTTGGGCAAGCCTTATTGAGATCCTTGAAGTCGACGCATAGGCGCCAGGATTTGTCCTTCTTTGGTACCATCACCAGGTTTGCTAGCCAGTCCGGGTGTTTTATTTCTCTGATGAATCTGGCTTCGAGTAACTTGGCTAGCTCCTCTCCCATGGCTTGTCGTTTAGGTTCTGAAAAGCGCCGCAATGTCTACTTGACCGGCTTGTATCCCTTTTGTATATTGAGGCTATGCTCGGCCAGCCTGCGTGGGATTCCTGGCATATCTGTTGGGTGCCAGGCAAAGATGTCCCAACTCTCGCGTAAGAACAACCATAGTGCAGCGTCGATTGCGGGGTCAGGTTGTGCCCCAATGGTTGCTGTTTTTATAGAGTCCATTGGGTGGACCTGGAATTTGACAATTTCGTCCACTGGCTTGAAAGAGGTGGATTTGGATCGCTTGTCGAGTATCACGTCGTCCCTGTCCACTATGGAGCGCAGCACCGTTAGTTCTTCGGCTGCGAGGGCTTCGAATAGTCCCTCAAGGGCCAGTGTGGCTGTTTTATTTTCGGCGCGGAGTGCTATGTCCGGATCACTAGCTAGAGTGATGATTCCATTGAGCCCGGGCATCTTGAGCTTCATGTACCCATAATGGGGTATGGCTTGGAAGCTCGTGAATGCGTCTCGCCCTAGAAGGTCGTGGTATCCACTATTGAACGGGGCCACTTGGAATGTTATCTCTTCGGACCTGTAATTTTCCAGCGTGCCGAATACCACATCAAGGGTGATTTTCCCCGCACATCGCGCCTCCCGACTAGGGATAATTCCTCGGATGGTAGTGCTGCTTTGCTCAATGCGGCCTTTGTCTATTTCCATCTTGTTAAGAGTTTCCTCGTAAATGAGGTTTAATCCACTGCCACCGTCCATGAGCACTTTAGTATGCCGAAATCTGTCCACAATCGGAGTGAGGACCAAAGCGGCTGGAGCTCGGACTGTTTGGAATGGCGGTTCGTCACTGGCATTAAAGGTTATAGCCGTGTCGTTCCAGGGATTTGTTGCTGCATGCGGCAGACTTCAGCGAGGCTGCGGAGTGCTCGCTTGCGCCTATTATTTGAGGCGAAAGTCTCAAAGACTGTCAATACTGTATTGTTGCTTTCTACGGGATGATGCTCTGCGGTATCGTTGATGAGGAGATCCTCGCCGCTCTTGGCCACTTGCCGAAGTATCCAACATGCTCTAAGGCTGTGTGTTGGTATGGTATCCAGCGTGGTGTGAATTTTGCATGGCCCATTGAGCCATCCCTCCAATACGGTTCCACGCCCTGTAGTGGGCTTTGGTTTCTTTCTGATTGGATCAGGCGACTTGTGAGAGTGCGCCCTTTTAGTTCGGACGAAGGGTTTATTGAGGGCCGGTGGATCCCAAAATTTTGCTTGGGTTTTCCAGGTGCTTTCCATCGCATAGTACTTCTGTACTATGGCCGCCAAGTCAGCGAAGTGTAGTATGTCACGGCGACGTATGGCATTGAGGATTCCCTTGTCCGTGCAATTATTGCAAAATAACGAAATTGCGTCTTCCTTGCGACAGTCCTTGGTGTTGTTCATTACAAGGAGGAATCTGGCCCAAAAGTGATGCACTGTCTCTTGGGGCTCTTGTCTAATTTGGGAAAGATCGCTTGCATCTGGGTGGGTCGGTAGATTTAAGTACAAACTCTGACCCGATCTAATGCTTAGAAGAGCTTCCGAATTTGATAGTTCGGGATCTGGGATATTGCTCAATTTTTCTGGCCCGCTATCCGATTCTAAGTTCGGAACTTGGGCCGTGTCCTTCCGCAGACGGGTATCCGGCTCTGAGAGCTCGGGAATCCGGACATAGTTCGTCCTCAAAATAGAGGAAGAATCGGTGCATTGCTCCTCCACCACCGCTATCTGATGGGTGACCGGCGGAGAATTAATTTCTCTTTGGTTGGGTTTAAGCCCGACCGGATCATAGTCTGTAGCGACTCCCAGGGCGGCGATGCGATCCAAGAGCTCGTTCAAGGACGAAAGCTCCATTGGATCCATCTGCTCGGCGTATTCCGAGCTGACGTGGAGTTTGTTTTCGATGAACCGAGAAGTCATCGTCGGCGCTGCGGCCGAACGAGCGGTCATGACGAAGCCGCCTAGTCGGAGGGTTTGGCCTACAGCCAGAGCTCCCCCAGAGGTGATGTTGTCCTTGATAACAAGGCGAGCCATCAAACCTTACCGTGACGACACAGTGGAACTCTCAATGAAAGCACCAATGTCGGTGTCAAAACCGGCGGATCTCGGGTAGGGGGTCCCAAACTGTGCGTCTAAGGCTAATGGTAACACGAGGCGGGGGAGACAATGTTTACCCAAGTTTGGGCCCTCTCGATGGAGGTAATACCCTACTTCCTGCTTGATTGATCTTGATGATATGAGTATTACAAGAGTTGATCTACCACGAGATCGTAGAGGCTAAACCCTAGAAGCTAGCCTATGATTATGTTTGTTGTTGGTCCTACGGACTAAACCCTTCGGTTTATATAGACACAGGAGGGGGCAAGGGTTACACATAGTCGGTTACAGAGAAGGAGATCTACATATCCGAATTGCCAAGCTTGCCTTCCACGCAAAGGAGAGTCCCATCCGGACATGGGACGAAGTCTTCAATCTTGTATCTTCATAGTCCAACAGTCTGGGCAAAGTATATAGTCTGGCTGTCCGGATACCGCCTAATCCAGGACTCCCTTAGCGCGCGCACTGGGCCGCGGGCCAGCCGCTCGCCGCCTGCGCGCCACATGGCACCCTTCGGCTAGAACAGCCTGCCAGCCCACGCACGCGACGGGACGTCGCCGCAGGCTGGGGCCTGCCACTTCCATGCCTCGGCCCACACGTGGATCCTCTGTGGCCCAAACGGGCGATTTGCCTTCCAACGGCAGTTTTCGCACGTCGTTATGGAGCAATAATGGCGGGACGTGGGGGAGTGGGCACAGTTAATCCCACGACCCCATGTTTCGTCCCCTCGGCTTCGCCACACCGAGGCTATAAATAGGGGGAGGAGGGGGAGCGGCAAACGCTCGCACGCTCGACCCCGTTCTGCCATTTTCTTCTTCTTCCTCCTCTCCATTACCGCTGCTGCTCGCCGCACCGCTATTCCATCGGTCATCTTGCTACGCCGCAGCTTCGCCGCTGCGGGGTCGCGCTCTCACCGCCACCGCGTTTTCTCCGTGGGCTTCTTGCCCTCATGGCGCGCGGCAGAGCCTGGGACGGCTCCAATGTCCACGAGGACCACATCGACTTCCTCCGCAAGACGTGGCGGTTGCCCGGTGAGGATTATGTGCGGGTTCGTCTTGCGCTAGAAGGGGAGATCTCACCGGCGCCGGAGGAGGGCGAGCGGGTCATCTTCCGCTCGCACTTCCTGTGCGGCATTGGCCTGCCGGCGAGCGGCTTCTTCCGCTCCTTCCTCGAATTCTACCAACTTCAGCCGCACCATCTTACTCCGAACACGGTGGTGCTGCTGTCCGCCTTCGTCACTCTGTGCGAAGGCTTCCTTGGCTTCCTCCCCACCCTCGAGCTCTAGGGGGAGTTCTTTCAATCCAAGCTCAAAGCGGCGCCTTTATCGCGGTGCGGAGGCCGGCAGGCGACAATCCCTTTCCTTCCATCGCGCTGATCCAGTCGGTGAAGCTGTGGCAACAGTCCTACTTCTACGTGAAGAGCATCGCCCCGCAGGGCGACTGGGTCAACTTGCCGGCCTATGTAGCCGGCCCGCCGGCTAGGAGGCGGCCCCAATGGTCCTATCGGGCCAAAACATTGTCGCCTTCTGGAGCCGCCCCCGTCGCGTGACTCCGGGTGTTGGTCCAGTCGGAGGGCCTGACCGGGCCCGACCTACTGGCCGCCTTCGTGGAGCGCCGGGTGCTCCCGCTCCAAGGCCGCCCTCATATGATCTGTCAGATGAGCGGGCACCTCGATCCGAGCCGGCTGAGCACCAAGGAGATGCCTCACACGGAGGTAGCTCACATGGTGAACTACCTTGCGAACTGCAAGCTCACCGAGGAGTGGCAGTTTGGCAAGGAGCCGTACTCTCGCGCCAATCCCCCGCCTACAGTAAGTTCTTCTTGGCCGACTCTGACCAATCAGCTTTTTTAATAGAGTCCCCTCTTTCGGCTGGCAGCCGGCGCCGCGGGGCTGGAGCGCCAATATCTCCCCGACCGAACGACGAGCGACGTGGACGACCCCGACTTGGGGGCGGCCGCTTTGGAAGACGACGTTGTGCGGGGAGGCGGCGAGGCAGGCGGCTCCGGGCTTGGAGCCGGCCTCGAGGACTGGCCGGACGATGACGAGGCGGAAGTCGTCCTGCACCGCCAGCCGGCGTCCGATCAGCAGGGCGCGAGCTCATCTGCCACGCCGGCCACCGGAGGCGGTGCACAGAAGGCTGATGAAGCCCAAGAGCACGACAGCGGCGACCAAGCGGGACGAGGTGGACGCGAAGGCCGCCCGCTTCTGCAAAGCGGTGAAGCAGCCGCAGATGGTTTCCGCGTAAGTGTCGATTCTCTTATGCATTCCTTTCTTCTTTCTTGTTGATATTCCTCAAAATTTTCTTTGTCTTGTCTTGAAAACAGGGCTCCGCTTTCTCTCAAGAGGACTGCCGCCGCCTCTGTGGTCGGGGCAGCAGCAGGCTCCGCGAGCGCCCACCGCATGGACCCCCGTGCCGAGCTTCAGGCAGCGACGGAGTGGAACACGCAGGAGGCGCGGGAGGAGCAGGAGGCGGAGCAGCAGAAGGCGGCTGCCGCCATGGCAGTGCAGGAGGCAACGGAGGAGGCGGCGAAGGCGCAGGCCGACGCCGCGGCCAAGGCCCAGGCGGATGCCGCGGCCGCGGAGCAGGCGGCGGAGGCCTTGCGCAACCAGCCTCCGCAGCTTGTTATTCCCCTCCGCTCTGTGGCGCCTGAGATCCCGGTGGTGCCACTGGAGGGAACCGGTGGCGACCAGCCGGTGATGGAGAGGGAGGAGGGACACATCGTCGTCCTGGAGAGGAAGGCGGCTCTGCCATCGCCGATCAGGGCGGACCAAGGCAGCCAACCTAGCGCACCGCCTGTGCCGCCGGCTGGAGGCGAGCCGGCTGCAAGGGCGGACCTTGTGGTTCAGTCTCCAGCACGCCAGCGTGGAGGGAAGGCAACTTCGGCACCGAACCCGTTGAAGGCTGCGGGCGCAAGTTCGTCGGCCCAGGATCTGGAGGCGGCAAGCGCCAGCTCGCCGGTGTGGACGGCAGGTGGTGGGACGGCCGTGCTGAACACGGTGGCGCAAGATGTCCGGAACCGGCTTCAGTCTTAGGCCACCGTGATGAAGCAGTTTAACCAAGAGTTTCTCGCGACGCGGGCAGCCATCAGGGTGAGCTTCTCGCTTTTTGCCTCTTGATCTTGAATTATTCCATGGGGGCGCGTCAGCGCACCCACTGGGTGTATTCCCCAAGTTCTGAGTCGGCTGCTGAGTAGGCGGCTTGGAACTTCTTAGTAATCTTCGAGCGCTATTTTGTCCTATTCACAGGACTATCATAACCTCCGCGCGGCTACCTTCAATTCCCAGACCCGGGAGCTAAACCAGAAGACTGCCGACCTATCTGAGAGCCGGAGTAAGTGTTCCATCTTCTATCTCTCGTGGGGGCGCGTCAGCGCACCCACAGGGTGTAGTCCCCGAGATTCGGGCCGACTGCTGAGCAGTCGGGCCGGATCTTTTCTGGTGACTTCTTTCTTATTGCTTTTTCTTCTTTGCCATCTCTGCAGAGGCCAATGCCGACCTACGGCAGCAACTGGGCGAGGCCCAGACCGCCCTTCGCGCCAAGGAAGCTGAGTACAACACCTTGGCTCAGGAGCGCGACCGCCTGGTCAAGAAGCTGGCCGACCAGGAGGAGAGCCACAAGGCGGCCCTGAAGGCGGTGAAGGATAGCGAGGCCGCCCTCCAAGCCGAGTACGAGACCAAGGCGGCGAGTTGGGCCGAGTCAAAACAGGCGCTGAGTGATGGCTATGGCCAGATCGAAGACTTGGTTGACGGTAGACCGCCTTCCTCTTCATCCCTTTGCTTGCCGCCTACCGCTTGGTCCGACTTCTGATTCTACGTTTATTCTCTTCTTTTATTTCTTGTTCATGCAGAGTACTTCCCCGGTTATTCTGTTGCCGCCAGTCAAGTCATCGAGGCCCACCGCGACGCGCAGAGGCAGGCTGGTGCTGAGATCGCGTCGGATGCTCGCCGGTCGCTCGAGGAGCAGCTCCTGGCCATCCAAGCCTGCCTCCAGCCGGCTCACCGCATGCTCCGCCGTCTTCAGCGTGTTGGAGCCCAAGTGTTGTTCGCCCTCTGGCCTGGCGAAGTGATTCCTCGCAAACCAGTCGGACCGCCGACTGGCTGGAGGTGGCGATTGGCCGCTTCGAGGCCTGGAAGGCTTCTGTAGCTCGGTCAGGCGACAGGCGGGCGTTGGAGTTCGTCCGAGCGTGGTATCCTGGGTTGGACTTGGCCCAGCGGACCACATGGCGGTAGGAGGCCAATGAGGAGCTGGAGGTGGTGCGGCCGGCTATTATCGAGCGCGCCTCGGCAATCGCCGAGTACACCGACACCAGTGCTTTTGCCCCTGAGCTGAATGACGACGGCGTTGCTCTGCCGGAGGAGTGGTTCAGGCTGAACCAGGTGGATGGTGAAGACTCTGCTGAGGAGATCGAGTCCAGCGACGAGGGTGAAGAGGAGGAGGGAGAGGACGGTGAAGACACCGCGCCGGACGGTGGAGCAGCCGGCCAGCCTCAGCTTGACCGAGCCTCCATCGACGAGGCACGTGCGAGCGCGCCGCCTGCCGCTGGCGATGATCAAGCCGACACTCACCAGCCAGCCACTTCTCCAGCCAGCACCGCCATCTCCACGGACCTGCCCAATTCGCCCGTTGCACGTTTGGCCTGATTCACCATCTTTGCCTTTGCTTTCCTGTTTGTTACTCTTTGAACAATGTTTGTTAAATTTGCACAGTTGCACCCACTGGGGTGTATTCAAACTATGTTGAATGTCGGGCCTTCGAAGGCCTTTTGTGTAAATATAATCTTCCATGTGTTTGACTTCCGACTGTGCTTGCTTTTCATCTTTTCGGCTGTTTCCTTTGCCGCCCTCCTTTGTTGCCGCCTTCCGAGCCGGACAGCTGCTCTGCAGTCTGTGGCTGGGAAAGTGCTTGGCCGTATGGGAGGGCAAGTACTTTAGCTTTCTTATACTGTAGGAAGGCGAGTGGGAAGCCGGCCAGCCAGCTGTTTTAACAGTCGGTTGGCGAGGTGGGGGTCGGCTTGTGTTTTGCAAGTTCGTTGGTCCTTAGCCTTTTTTCGTGTGGTCATCCTTTCCTGCCTTTGACTCTTGCCAGTCGAACAGTCGATTCTGCGAGCTGCGACTTTCGACAAGATAGGGCTTGGGTGCCGGCACACTACTTGTCCGACTGCAGGTGGAACTATCATAATTCAAGGCGGCGATTCCCCGGGCCGACTGGTCGAACCCAGTGCCGGACAGAAACACAAATGTAGTAACACATTCGCGGTCATGATATTCGTCACATAGATAAAAGAGGGTAGTCCCCGAGTGCTCCTCGGGGGGGCCGATGTCTTGTACTCAATACAAAAGGTAGCGTGGTACATACTGCTTTTAACTGTAAAATCTTCGAAGGAGATTGGCATTCCATGGTCGTTCCGACTCCTTGCCAGAATCATCTCTCTTGCATGCCTTGGGCTTCTGTGCGTCGATCAGGTAGTAGGAGTCATTGCCTGAGGCCTTGCTGATGATGAAGGGGCCTTCCCAAGGGGCCGAGAGCTTGTGCTGGCCGGCTGTTTGCTGGATCAGCCGAAGCACAAGATCGCCCTCTTGGAAGGATCTTGGCTTGACCTTCCGATTGTGGTAATGGGGCAAACCCTGCTGGTAGATGGCGGACCGGCTGAGTGCTAACAGCCGGCCCTCTTCCAACAGGTCAACGCCGTCTTCTCGCGCTTCCTTGGCCTCCGCTTCCGTGTACATGGGATGATGGCCTCGGCACCATATACAAGGAAGAAAGGAGTGAAGCTGGTTGACTTGTTGGGGGTGGTACACAGGCTCCAGAGGACGGCCGGCAGCTCCTCGAGCCACCAGCCTGCCGAGCGCTCCAGTGGTACGACCAGTCAGGGCTTGATGCCGGACAGGATGAGGACGTTTGCACGGTCGACTTGGCCGTTTGACTGCGGATGGGCAAAGGACGCTAAGTCCGGTCGGATACCCTGTATCGCGCAGAAACGTGCCAATGCTCCTTTAGCAAAATTAGTGCCGTTGTCGGTGATGATGCTGTGTGGTATGCCATACCGGGTAGTGATGTCTGCGATGAATGTCACAGCAGTCGGCCCATTCAGCTTTTTGATTGGCTTCGCTTCAATCCACTTGGTGAACTTGTCCATGGCGACAAGCAAGTGTGTCATGCCGCCGCGTGCTGTCTTGAATGGGCCCACCATGTCCAGCCCCCAGAAGGCAAAAGGCCAGGTGAGGGGGATGGTCTTGAGTGCGGAAGCCGGCAGGTGTTGCTTGGAGCTGAAAACTTGGCATCCTTTGCAGTGTTTGACTAATTCTTTGGCGTCTTCCAAAGCAGTCGGCCAAAAGAAACCATGGTGGAAAGCTTTGGAAACAAGTGATCTTGAGGCCGCGTGGTGGCCACACTCGCCTTGGTGGATGTCGTTGAGGATTGCAATGCCCTTCTCTGGCTCGACGCAGCGCTGGAAGACTCCAGTAACACTGCTCCTAATGAGTTCTCTGTTCACTATTCTGTATGCTCCGGCTCAGCGTTGAACTTGTCTTGCTGAGATCTCATCAGTCGGCAGCTCTCTGTTTACCAGAAAGTTGAGGATGGGCTGGGCTCATGATGGGGCTGTGACTTCTTCTATTGCCAACACGGCCACTGTGACCAGGGCGGGTGGGCTGGGTGGTGAAGAGTTGGAGTTGGCCACCGCCTATTGTGCCGTTCCAGTCCCCGGGCCGACTACTGCAGTCCCCGGGCCGGGTTCTGAAGTCCCCGAGCCGGGTGCGACTACAGCAGTCCCCGAGCCGCCTGCTGGGTTCCCCAAGTCGGATCCGACCGCATCGGGGTCAGGTGGCATGAAGATGGAGTCTGATTCTGGAGACGGCTTGACAGACGGCTTGAGGAGGCGTTGGAGAGACACGCCAGTTGGTATAGCTTGTCAGGAAGAGCCGATTCGTACCAGGGCATCTGCTTGCTCGTTGTCGGCTCGTGGCACGTGGAGAAACTCGCATCCTTCAAAGTATCCACTGAGTTGCTGAACGAGGAAGTGGTGCGTCCTTGGCGTCCCAGTCGCCAGATGATTGTTGGATCACCAAGTCCGAGTCGCCATAGAATAAGATCCGGTGGATGCCGAGTTCTTTGGCTAGCCGGAGCCCATGTATGAGCGCTTCTTACTCGGCCACGTTGTTGGAGGTGGCAAAATGAATTTGCAATGTGCATCTGAGCTTGTCACCCTTGGGAGAGGTGAGGACGATGCCGGCTACCAAGCCGGTGCGCATCTTGGATCCGTCAAAGTGCATCCGCCAATGAGTGGAGTCGGGAGCTGGCGGCAAGTACTAGGTCTCGGCCCAGTCGACAAGGAAGTCAGCGAATGCTTGGGACTTGATGGCGGTGCGGGGCTGGTAGAAGATGGTATAAGGAGCCAGCGCAATAGCCCACTTGGCCACCCGGCCAGATGTGTCCCGGCTGCCTATGATCTGAGCAAGCGGGGCAGTGCAAACGACCGTGATGCGGTGCTCTTGAAAGTAGGGCTTGAGCTTCTTAGCGGCAAAGTACACACCATAGCATATCTTCTGGTAGTGGGTGTAATTCTGCTTCTTCTGGGCGCTGAAGCACGATAACAGTGCTGACCACCCGGCTAGTTGCGGCAATGTAAAGGAGCATGGGATCTTTCTCAGTCGGCGCCGCCAGGACAGGCGGCGTGGTCAACATCTTCTTGAACTCGCGAAAAGCTTGGTCCGCCTGGTTGTTCCACTCGAAGTGAGTGGATTTCTACATGAGTCGGTACAGGGGGAGAGCCTTCTCTCCTAGCCGGTTGATGAAGCGGTTAAGGGATGCCAGGCACCCGGTGAACTTTTGGACATCACGCAGTTTGGTGGGAATCTCCAGCCTTTCTATGGCCTTAATCTTTACTGGGTTGCACTCGATGCCGTGTTCAGAGACTAGGAAGCCTAGAAGCTGGCCGGCTGGTACTCCAAACACGCACTTCTCAGGGTTGAGCTTGATCTGAAATCGGCGCAAGTTGTCAAATGTTTCTTTGAGATCTTCCAACAGGGTGCCACGCTTCTCCGTCTTCACCATAATATCGTCTACATAGACGTGGGCATTTCTGCCGAGCTGCTTGAGGAGGCATTTCTGCATGCAACGCTGAAAAGTGGCACCAGCGTTTCTCAAGCCGAATGTCATAGTCAGGTAGCAGAAATCTCCGAATGGTGTGATGAAGGCGGTCTTCAGGCGGTCGGCTGGATCCAACTTGATCTGATGGTAAAATGAGTAGGCATCCAAGAAACTCAACAGCTCGCATCCGGCTGTGGTGTCTATCACTTGATCGATTCGAGGCAAGGCAAACGGATCTTTGGGGTAGGCTTTATTGAGACTGGTATAATCTATACACATGCGCCATTTCTTGTTTTTCTTCAGCACAAGGACCGGGTTGGCAAGCCATTCTAGAAAGAACACCTCCATAATGAAGCCGGCTGCCAGAAGCCGGGCTATTTCTTCTCCAACAATTCTTCTGTTTTCCTCCGACAGTCGGCGAAGGGGCTGCTTGACTGGTTTTGCATCTGCTCAGACGTGTAGCTTGTGCTCGGCGAAATCCTTCGGAACTCCCGGCATGTCCTTCGGGGACCATGCAAAGATGTCCCGATTCTCACGGAGGAAATCGATGAGCTCGCCTTCCTATTTGCTGTCCAGGTTTGCTCCTATGACAGCAAACCCCTCCGGGTTCTCTGGGTCCAGAGGTATCTTCTTTGTGTCCTTGGACGGCTGGAAGGAGCCTTGAGTATAAGATTCCTTGCGGCCAGGTGACAGGTGCAGCTGATTGCCGGCCATGGCCAAAACTCGGTCTAGCATCTTCTTTTCTGCAGCAATCACGAGGCACTCGGCCAGCCGGCTGCTGGTTGCCGCACATTCAGAGGATTTCTTGTAGTCTCCGGCTATGGTGATGACGCCCTTGGAGCTCGGCATCTTCATCTTGAGGTAGGCATAGTGGGGTACAGCCATGAACTTGGCCAGGGCAAGTCAGCCAAGCAACGCATGGTAAGGGCTCTCTAGGTCCACCACTTCAGACCAGACTGCTTCTCGGCGAAAGTGATCCTTGTCTCCAAAGTGAACATCTATCTTGATCTTGCCGATTGGTGAGCAGGACAGGCCGGGTACAATGCCATGGAACACAGTCCGACTAGGCATAAGTTGCTTCGTCTTGAAGTTCAGCTTCTCCATGGTGTCACGGTACAGGATGTTGATGCTGCTCCCACCGTCAATCCGAACTTGAGAGAAACGGGCAGCTCGCCTTTCTGTCGCGAGGGTGGCGTCCAACACCAATGCATAAGAGCCCGGAGACGGCATCACCTCTGGGTGATCGGCCCGGCTCCAACTGATAGGCTTCTCAGACCAATGCATAAAATCTGGGTTGTTGGAGGCGACCACGTTGACTTCTTGGTGTTGTCGGCGCCGGCTGCGCCTTTCTTCGGTCTGGCTCGTGAAGATGACGTAGGCGGCATGCTCGTCAGGGAACTCATCTTGAATGGCTCCGACTGCTGGGCGAGCAGCCGACTGCTGAGGAGCTAGAGGCGGCTGGCCAGCAGGCGGAGGAGGCACCGGCCCTTCGCCCTTGGAGATTCGTGTGAGTCAATGGCACTTTCGAGTCGTGTGGTGGGACGGCTTCGCGCCGCTGTGGAACTTGCAGGGGGCATCAAGGGTTTGCTCGTAGGAGAAAACCGGCTGCCAGGCCGGCCTGCCGCCCTTCGGTTTTTTGGGCATGGGCCGCCCTTCAGGCTGCTCGTCTTCGACTGTGGCCACTTGCCGACTGGTGGAAGTCAGCATAGGAGCCTTGCGCTTGTTGTCGTTCTGGTGTGCACGTCAGCTGGAGTCGCCGGCCGGCGTTCTTGGAGCCGAAGGGAGCACCTTTCCAGAGGTGTCCACTCGGAGCTCGGTCTTCATCGAAGAGTCAGCCGTGGCATACTTGTCTGCTATGATCAGCAGTTCGTCGAGTGTAGTCGGCTCGTTGCAGAGAAGTCGGTGCTTGAGGAGGGTGCCCTCTCGGCACCCGGCGGTGAAGTACTCTATGGCTTGAACCTCGTGCACCCCTTCGCAGGAGTTGCAGAGCTCGGCCCAACGCGTGAGGTAGTCGCGAGTTGATTCGCTGGGCCCTTGGACGCACAAGGAGAGCTGGCGGGGCTTGGCGGCCACTTGTACGTGCTGATGAAGTTGCGGATGAAGACTTCCATGAAGTCTAGCCAGTTGTTGACACTGTAGGGCTTCAGGCTGTTCAGCCAGGTGCGTGCCGTGCCTTCAAGCATGAGAGGGACGTACTTCACGGCTACGCGCCTGTTGCCGTTTGCTATGCGGACTGCGGTGGAGTAGTCGATCAACCAGTCTTCCGGCTTCACCGAGCCTATGTATTTTGGCGTGTCTCTTGGGAGCGACAATCCTTTGGGGAAGGGCTCGTCGCGGATGCGGGGACCGAAACAGGGCGGGCCAACATCATCTTCTTCTTCTAGCGCCAGGGATCGCGTGAGTCGGTCGATCCGGTGGTGGGCATCATTCTCGCCGACTCCTTCGCGGCGGCCCAGTCGGCCGCTGAGCGTTGGATGCGTGACAGGCGGCGGAGTAGGATATCTCTCCACGCGAGGCGGAGGCAGATTGCCTCGTCGCTCCACGGCTCGGGGGCGGTGTTGAGGATATAACCATTAGACTCACCCGCCCAGGAGGGGCCGGGTGACGTCATAATGGCCATCACGCAAAGCCCAGTACCGAGCTTGAAAACGGCGGGTCAATAATGGGCTGAAGACCCGGAGATGGCTTAAGGCCCGTAGTGATAACCGCCATTATGGTGGAACTTGTAGTGTAAGGCAAGAATAGTTGAGAGTCCGAGCCGGACACTCTTATGAGTCGGCCGGGACTCTGAGGGCCGCTGGGTGTCAACCTCTCTATATAAAGGGACGACCCAGCGGTGGTTCAGGGATGAGGGAGATCAGATCGATAACCAGGCAGGGCGGTTTAGCTCCTGATCGTCGAAACCCTAAGCAATACAATCTCAACTAGACATAGGCTTTTACCTTCACCGTAAGGGGCCGAACCAGTATAACCCTCGTATTCCTTGTCCCGTTTAACCCCTTTAAGCTTCCTAGTTGCGATGGCTCCACGACTAAGTCCTTGCACTAGGACATCTGACGTGACAATTCCACGACAGTTGGCGCCCACCGTGGGGCCAGCGCACGGTGGATTTGAGTTCTTGAAGGGCAGCTTCGAAGGGCTCAAGGGATACGCTGTGGGCCGGATGACCGAGAGTCATCGCGGCAAGCTCTACATCGACGATGCAACCTGGGGTCCCGACGCCGGCTCAATCGAGTACGGGTACTGGGTCCCCTTCGGCGGAATCCACGTCTTCATTGGCAAGATTGGTGAGCCGGGCCCTAAGCCGGATCTCTGCACCGATCTCATCGAGACGGCTCAGCGTGCACGACCCGCCCGGGCTCTACCTGCCTTGAAGCATGCTTTCGTGGGATGTGTCCATGGAGGACTCTCTGAAGGATCTGGATCTGGTGATGAGACGGCCGCCGGCTCTGACGGCGAGTCGGCTATAGATGAGTCAAATTCGTTATATCAACTTCAGGATAGCATGCTCAGGGGCTGTTCCGATGGCGACAGCATTCCGGACCCCTTTGAGCTGCTGAGCCGGGTTGGAATCTTCATGGCCGGTGCACAACCCGTTCAAAACCCCGCCCCTGGGTCAGGAAATCCTGTACCCTCGCCGGCTCAGGTGCTGATGGATCTCATAGACAAGATGACAGCCCTGTTGACCGCTACGGTCGCCCCGGCGGATCAAGTTCAACATGACGCGGAGGTGGCACAGTTAAAGTTGGATCTAGCAAAAGCCAAGGAGGATCTGGCGGCGGAAGGGATCAGGATGGCTGCAGAGAGGGCGGCTCTCGACGCCCAGACTCAGCTGATTCAGGCACAATCTTTCCGGCTCACGATGGATCAAAACGCGTCCAACGAGGTCATGAGAAGGAGGCATCAAAAGGCCCAATCTTGACTCCCTCCAGTTTACGATCCTCGAAATCTCTTCAACACGCCGGGTGCAGGGCCTAGTAACCCGCCGGAGATCATAGCGCCCGGGACTGGAACGCCAATTCAACCCCAAGTGATGGGGCCTCCCCGGATGAACCCTGCCCCGCCTCAGTACGTGCCAATACCCCCGGGTCACTATGCCAACCCGTTGGAAAACATGGTCACCGCGGCGGCGCGGCTGGCGGCTCTCGCAATTGACGGTGACTCTCCAACGGCGGTTGAAACCCGCTGGGTCAGAGAACTCCATTAGACGGCTCTGGCGCAGCAAGAGGCGTATTCTTATAGCCGGGACAGGATTCATTCAACCCCTCGTCCAGGCTGGAGCCCGAGTTATAGCAGGCACATGGTTTCAGCGACCGGCTCAAGCAATGTCCGACGCCATGACCTGCCTCCTGGCCACGGCCCGGCTCATAATGGAGCTTTTCATGCAGCAGACCAAGACAGCGCACGGCAAGAGGCGGAGCAGGTGCCTCAGTTGACGGCTTACCAGCCACCCCCGGCCTATCCGATAGCTTCCATCGACGTGGGTATCCCTACAAGGACCGGAGGTGTCCCTTGTCTAGTGCCGGCTCTCCATAATAAACGTCTGCCCAAGGATTTCAAAGGGCCAAGGAAGGTGCCTAACTACACAGCTGATTTACAACCCGGAGCCTGGATCGAGAGTTATGAGATGGCCATGGAATTGCTGGAGGTCAGCGAAGCGGCAATGGCCAAGTACTTCAGCATGATGTTAGATGGGACTGCCCGCACTTGGTTGAAAGGGCTGCCACCCAATTCGATCGGGTCTTGGGCTGAGCTGAAAGCCCGGTTCATCCAAAACTTCAAAGATACCTGTAGGCAGTCTATGTCAATTTTGGATTTGACTAACTGTAAACAGCGGGAGGGTGAGTCTACAACCCATTGGGTTCGCCGGGTCAAAGAGATAATACATTCATCTGATAAGATGGATGCCGGCTCTGCAGTCCTAATGTTAGAGCAGAATTGTCGTTTCCTGCCCCTGAAGATGAAACTCGGGCGGCTCAAGCGCGATAGCAATGATATGGGTACGCTGATGGCGGCTCTCGTCAAATATGCCGACTCTGATAGTACCAAGGACCCCGCGTCAGATGATGAAAGGACAGGGAAGGGAAAGAAGAACTACAATGACAAGGGCCCTCAGCATAACCCGGTGAACCAAGGGGGTAGCAAGCGTAAGGCGGATGGCAGCATAGAGTTTGTGGCCAATGCTAGCTCACAGGGTAACAACCAGCGACGTAAAGGGAGGCCACCTCCCCGAGCTGGCGGTTCAGGCCCAAAGCTCGAGCAGTTGTTGAATGGGCCTTATCCAAGGAATGGCTCTAGGGAGAAGCCAGCTACTCATTTATGGAAAGATTGCGCAATCATGAATGCTTTTAAGAATTCCAATGCCTTTAACGGCAACAATGGTTCGGGCGGCGGCTCAGGCGCCGGCGGCTTTCATGGCCCGGTCGGCGGCTCAAATTCTAATCCTCAGAATGGTCAAGGGGGCTTTAATCAGCAGTCCGGCCAGGGTCATCAGCAGCAGCAGGGGGTTACCAGATCAATCCAAAGCAGCTCAATGGTGGACAGTATCATGTGTTTACCACCAGTCTGTGTAAGCCAGATCAGAAGCTTCATAAGAGGGCTGTGAATGCTGTTGAGCCGGCGGTTCCACGCTATTTAAGATGGTCTGAGCAGCCTGTCATGTGGAGTAGGGAGGATCACCCTCCCCGGGTTGATAATCCGGGTCACCTGGCCCTGGTGGTGGCTCCTCAGGTGGGAGGATATAAATTCACTAAAGTGCTCATGGATGGAGGCAACAGCATCAACATCCTCTATTATGAGACTTTTCGTCGTATGGGATTGATTGATAAGAATCTCAGCCAGTCCAATACTGTTTTCCATGGCATGGTGCCTGGTAAGTCGGCGTATCCAGTGGGTAAGATTGAGCTGGAAGTGGCTTTTGCAGATGAGTACAACTACAGGGTGGAGAAATTAACCTTTGAGGTGGTTAAGATAAGAAGTCCATATCATGCTATATTTGGGCGGCCGGCTTACGCCAAGTTCATGGCACGGCCGTGTTACGTGTATTTACAGCTCAAGATGCCGGGTCACAATGGGACCATTACGGTTCATGGTAGCCGCAAGATAGCCTTGGAGTGTGAGGAAGGCGACGCGGCTTATGCAGAATCTGTTTGTGCAACAGACGAGTTGAAGTTTTACAAGGACAATGTTGACCCAACAGATATGACATCTCTGAAAAAGCCGACCACGGAGCATGAGCCGGCAATGAAATTTAAGTCAGCTGATGAGACTAAACTTCTTGATTTCATTCCAGGTGACTCATCTCAGCAGTTTAGCATCAGTGCCAATGTGGATCAAAAATAGGAAAGCGCGTTCATCGAGTTCATCCGTGAGAATAGGGACATTTTTGCATAGAAGCCTTCTGACATGCCAGGTGTACCTAGAGAACTTGCTGAGCACACTCTCAATATTGATCCGAAATTTAAGCCGGTCAGGCAATTCCTTCGGCGGTTTAATGAGGAGAGGCGGAAGGCCATTGGTGAGGAGGTGGCCCGGCTCTTGGCGGCCGGGTTTATTGTCGAAGTCTTTCATCCAGAATGGTTAGCTAACCCGGTATTTATAAAGACTTCGTGACGAACGGCGACAAACACCGACGAACTCGAAGATCATTAATGTGGATCTGAGGAATGGAGAGGAGAAGGCTTACAGATGCGGAGTTACTGCGAAGGTTCGTCGCGTTTTTCTGGTCACGTCAGGTTGATGCAGCGGCCTGAGTTGGTGACGACGAGGAGATCCACGGCGGCGGCGGTGGAGCTCGAGCGGCAGCACAGTAGCGAGAGGAGGAAGACGATGGAGGCGACAAGTAACTAGAGGATCATGGGCCGGGCTATTTATAAGGTGAGGCTCATAAGTGGGCGCGAGAAACAAGGAGGCCACGGTGTGATTATCTCGCCACAGAAGCGCCTCGATTTTCGGGACGGCCATTAAAGATAAGATCGGTTGGGATATGACAGAATAAAAAAATGAACTTAGTGGAAGATGACGTCACGGCGGGTTATCAGGAATCCAGAAGATGACGTCACGGCGGGTTAAAACCTTCGCACAAATGTAAGCCGGAAGATTTTCTCTCAAAGGGATTGAAGATTGACATGAACCGGTTCAAATCAATCTGGGGCCTAATGTTGAGGATATAACCATTAGAGTCACCCACCCAGGAGGGGCCCGGTTACGTCATAATGGCCATCACGCGAAGCCCAGTACCGAGCTTGAAAACGGCGGGTCAATAATGGGCTTAAGACCCAGAGATGGCTTAAGGCCCGTAGTGATAACCGCCATTATGGTGGAACTTGTAGTGTAAGGCAAGAATAGTTGAGAGTCCGAGCCGGACACTCTTATGAGCCGGCAGGGACTCTGAGGGCCGCTGGGTGTCAACCTCTCTATATAAAGGGACGACCCGGCGGCGGTTCAGGGACGAGGGAGATCAGATCGATAACCAGGCAGGGCGGTTTATCTCCTGGTCGTCGAAACCCTAAGCAATACAATCTCAACTGGACGTAGGCTTTTACCTTCACCGTAAGGGGCCGAACCAGTATAACCCTCGTATTCCTTGTCCCGTTTAACCGCTTTAAGCTTCCTAGTTGCGATGGCTCCACGACTAAGTCCTTGCACTAGGACATCTGACGTGACAATTCCACGACAGGTGGCCTTCTGCATCATGCTCGATGGTGAGGCGAGTCCGGCTGCGGCTAACAGTCGGCTCCTTGTCCTTTCTTGCGTGGGCGCCGCCCACAGTCGGTGCTCGGGATGTCGCGCCGTGCTCTCGGCGTGGGGGAGGACTCTCAGTACGGGCGCTAGCTTCATGCCGCTCTGCGGCCGCGTCGATCAGCTGCTCGATGCGTCTGGTCATGTAATGGAGCTCGTCGCCTTCTAGCCCATTCAACTCGTCTACGGCCGCCTGGGAGGCACGCAGGTTCTCGAGTGGTGTGGCGTAGACTGGGCGGTCTGCTCCCAGCATGCTGGCGACGGCCGCGCCGCGCTTCTTGACGACGCCAATCTGGCTCGGTCCGCCAGCACGCGGCGTGCCAAAGGTGGCGTGGTCGACTTCGCGCTGGTGAGCCTCGGTGAGGCGTCTCATGGATGCTATCCTCTGGCCGTCCACGATGAGGGCGAGGTGGCGTGCCTCTAGTGTCTCAGCGTCGACGTCGGCTGGGATGGGGGCGGACAGGTCGTGTAGCGCTGCTTGGAGGGCGTCGTGGGCATTTTCGCCAGAGGCGGCACCGTGGCTGATGACCAGCACCTCAATGACGGTGCTGCCGCCGCTATCGGCTCGAGGAAGAGGGTCGTCGATGATCACCATGTTGGTGGGGAAGGCGTCAAGCGATGCCGTGTCAGAGTCGACAAGCGTCGGGTCGGTGGAGCCGACCGACTCCAAATCCACAGCAGGCTCGCTGGAGACGTGGAGCTGGTCGAGGAGGCTGACGAGGCGGTTCTCGGGGCAGTCTGTGCCCGTGTCGGATGCAGGCTCGACAGAGAGGCGGGCCTCGCCAAGAAGATCGGCGAGGCAGGTCGCTGCACAGGCGTCGTCGACGCCATGCAGCACGTCGGGGCAAGGGCCGTCGGGCGTGCCGGGCTCCCTACGCTCGCTGGGGAGGAACAGGGTTCCCGTCCAGAGCAGGTCTCCGGACGATGGTGCACCTGGCCCCATGGTGGGCGCCAAATGTCGGGTGGTAGGTGCGACATATGCCAACGGGTGACTTATCATTGTGGGCGCCAGTAAGACATCGCCGGTGCCTGGAAACGGGATAAGGCGAAGACATGCACGCCGGTGAATATTACCCAGGTTCGGGGCTCTCCGTGGAGATAACACTCCTAGTCCTGCTCTGTGGGGTCTCCGCATGATCACTAGATCAACACAAGTGGCTACAAGAGGCTCCTTGAGCTGTTTGGCTAGAGGAAGAAGAAGTGCAAGGCTAGCTCTCCTCTTCTCTCTATTTGGTGTGTAAAACTCTAATAGATCAACCCTTTGCATGGGTGCCCTGGCGGGTTTATATAGGTCCACCCCCCAGGGGTACAATGGTAATCCGTTTGGACACGGGTCCAGGCCGTCAGTGCCTGTGATCGCCGGCTTCTCCACCGGCCGCTGGGGCCCGCCGACTTGTGGGTCCCGCCGGCTGCCGGCCTCTTGGCCGACAGGCTGGCCCCACCGCCTGGGGGTCTTGTCGGCGGCTGGTTACTGTGGCCTCGCTCTTGATGACGAGGGCTTTGTCGGGGTAAGCATGGCTACAGTGCCGCCGTCTGGCGGTCTTTCACTATAGCCTTACCCCGTCCTTTCGGCTTAATGGCACACGAACTTCGAGGGAGGGGTAGCCGACTGTTGGGAGCTGGCTTCCGCCCAGGCCGGCTTGGGGAGGCTCGGCCGCCTCCCGGTGTCTCTCTGACTAGAGGGGCCCGCCGCCTGCGGGCCGTACTGATAGTCTGTCGTGGGTGGCGTCATGGTCAACATGGCAACAGTGTTGCGCCGGACGGGGGATGGCCGCCTCGTACGGCGTTGTGGCCATGCATGCTCCAGGATTCGGTGGTGGCAGGCTTCACTATAGCCATGCCCTGTCTCATCACCGTTATGTGGGTGCAGACTTTGAGGGTGCGATCTTGGCCGCCTGCTAGGAGTCGGCCTTCTGGTGGCCGGCTGCTAGGAGTCGGCCCTCTTCGCAAGAGCATTCAGAGCCTAGCCGCCTTCCAGAAGCCGGCCGATGGGATAGCCGGCCAGGAGAAGGCGGCCCTGTGCCTTGGACGTTTGACGGCTTGATCGGCCCGATATTTTTTTGAAGAACCAGGGGGAGCCGGTTAGGCTACCTGTGGTCATTTACTCCGACATCCAACTTGGACTTCTTCACTTGAGCTGCAACTTGCTTTCCGTTCTTCTTGAAGTTCCCCTTCTTCCCTTTTCCCTTATTCTTGAAACTAGTGGTCTTGTTAACCATCAACACTTGATGCTCCTTCTTGATTTCTACCTCCGCAGCCTTTAGCATCGTGAAGAGCCCGGGAATTGTCTTGTTCATCCCTTGCATATTATAGTTCATCACGAAGCTTTTGTAGCTTGGTGGCAGTGATTGAAGAACTCTGTCAATGACACTATCATCAGGAAGATTAACTCCCAGTTGAGTCAAGTGGATGTCGTACCTAGACACTCTGACATAACTATTCTCCTCCATTTTGCAGCTATAGAACTTATTGGAGACTTCATATCTCTCAATCCAGGCATTTGCTTGAAATATTAACTTCAACTCCTGGAACATCTCATATGCTCCGTGACGTTCAAAATGTCGTTGAAGTCCTGGTTCTAAGACGTAAAGCATGGCACACTAAACTATCGAGTAGTCATCAGCTTTGCTCTGCCAGACGTTCACAACATCCGGTGTTGCTCCTGCAGCGGGTCTTGCACCTAGCGGTGCTCCCAGGACGTAATTCTTCTGTGCAGAGGACAATCCTCAAGTTACGGACCGAGTCCGTGTAGTTGCTACCATCGTCTTTCAACTTAGCTTTCTCTAGGAACACATTAAAATTCAAAGGAATAGTAGCACGGACCATTGATCTACAACAACATGGACATGCAAAATACTATCAGGTACTAAGTTCATAATAAATTAAAGTTCAATTAATCATATTACTTAAGAACTCCCACTTAGATAGACATCCCTCTAATCATCTAAGTGATCACATGATCCATATCAACTAAAGCATGTCCAATCATCACGTGAGATGGTGTAGCTTTCAATGGTGAACATCACTATGTTGATCATATCTACTATATGATTCACGCGTGACATTTCGGTCTTAGTGTTCCGAAGCCATATCTGCATATGTTAGGCTCGTCAAGTTTAACCTGAGTATTCTGCATGTGCAAAACTGGCTTGCACCCATTGTATGTGAACGTAGAGCTTATCACACCCGATCATCACGTGGTGTCTCGGCACGACGAACTGTAGCAACGGTGCATACTCAGGGAGAACACTTACACCTTGAATTTTAGTGAGAGATCATCTTATAATGCTACCGCCGAACTAAGAAAAATAAGATGCATAAAGATAAACATCACATGCAATCAAAATATGTGACATGATATGGCCATCATCATCTTGTGGTCATGATCTCCATCACCGAAGCATCATCATGATCTCCATCGTCACCGGCGCAACACCTTGATCTCCACCGTAGCATCGTTGTCGTTTCGCCAACTATTGCTTCCACGACTATCGCTACTGCTTAGTGATAAAGTAAAAACAATTACATGGCGATTGCAATGCATACAATAAAGTGACAACCAGATGGCTCCTGCCAGTTGCCGATAACTTTGTTACTAAACATGATCATCTCATACAACAATTTATATATCATCATGTCTTGACCATATCACATCACAACATGCCCTGCAAAAACAAGTTAGACGTCCTCTACTTTGTTGTTGCAAGTTTTACGTGGCTGCTACGGGCTTAGCAAGAACCATTCTTACCAACGCATCAAAACCACAATGATTTTTTGTCAAGTGTGCTGGTTTAACCTTCAACAAGGACCAGGCATAGCCACACTCGATTCAACTAAAGCTGGAGAAACAGACACCCACTAGCCACATGTTTGCGAAGCACGTCGGTAAAACCAGTCTCATGAACGCGGTCATTTAATGTCGGTCTGGGCCGCTTCATCCAACAATACCGCCAAATCAAAGTATGACATGCTGGTAAGCAGTATGACTATTAACGCTCACAACTCTTTGTGTTCTACTCGTGCATATAACATCTACGCATAGACCTGGCTCGGATGCCACTGTTGGGGAACGTAGTATTTCAAAAAATTTGCCTACTATCACGCAAGATCTATCTAGGAGAAGCATAGCAACGAGCAGGGAGAGTGTGTCCACGTACCCTCGTAGACCGAAAGCGGAAGCGTTAAGTAACGCGGTTCATGTAGTCGAACATCTTCGCGATCCAACCGATCAAGTATCGAACGCACGGCACCTCCGCAATCTGCACACGTTCAGCTCGGTGATGTCCCTCGAACTCTTGATCCAGTTGACGCTGAGGGAGAGTTCCGTCAGCACGATGGCGTGGTGACGGTGATGATGAAGTTACCGGCGCAGGGCTTCGCCTAAGCACTACGACGATATGACTGAGGTGTAAAACTGTGGAGGGGGCACCGCACACGGCTAAGAGATTGTCTGTTGTGCCTTTGAGTGCCCCCTCCACACGTATATAAAGGAGGGAGGGAGGTGGAGGCCGACCAGGAGGAGGCGCTCCCAAGGGGGGGGGAGTCCTACTCCAAGTAGGATTCGCCCCCCATTCCTACTTCCACAAGGAGAAAGGGGGAAGGAGAGGGAGGAGAGAAGGAAAGGGGGGCCGGCCCCCACAGCCCTAGTCCAATTCGTTTTGGGCTAGGGGGGAGGGGGCGCCACACCTTGGCCTGCCTCCTCTCTTCCACCACTAGGTCCATGAGGCCCAATAACCCCCCAGGGGGTTCCAGTAACACCCCGGTACTCCGGAAAATACCCAATACACTTCGGAATCATTCCGGTGTCCGAATATAACCTTCCAATATATCAATCTTTATGTCTCGACCATTTCGAGACTCCTCGTCATGTTAGTGATCTCATACGGACTCTAAACAACCTTCGGTACATCAAAACTCATAAACTCATAATACGAATCGTCATCGAACGTTAAGCGTGCGGACCCTACGGGTTTGAGAAATATGTAGACATGACCGAGACACCTCTTCGGTCAATAACCAATAGTGGAACCTGGATGCTCATATTGGCTCCTAGATATTCCACGAAGAACTTTATCGGTCAAACCGCATAACAACATACATTGTTCCCTTTGTCGTCGGTATGTTACTTGCCTGAGATTTGATCGTCGGTATCACCATACCTAGTTCAATCTCATTACCGTCAAGTCTCTTTACTCGTTCCATAATGCATCATCACGTAAATAACTCATTATTCACATTGCTTGCAAGGCTTATAGTGATGTGCATTACCGAGAGGGCCCAAAGTACCTCTCCGACAATCGGAGTGACAAATCCTAATCTCTATCTATGCCAACTCAACAAACAACATGGGAGACACCTGTAGAGCATCTTTATAATCACCCAGTTACGTTGTGATGTTTGATAGCACACAAAATGTTCCTCCGGTATTCGGGAGTTTCATAATCTCATAGTCATAGGAACATGTATAAGTCATGAAGAAAGCAATAGCAATAAACTAAACGATCATAGAGCTAAGCTAATGGATGGGTCTTGTACATCACATCATTCTCTAATGATGTGATCCCGTTCATCAAATGACAACTCATGTCTATGGCTAGGAAACTTAACCAGCTTTGATTAACGAGCTAGTCAAGTAGATGCATACTAGGGACACTCTGTTTGTCTATGTATTGACACATGTACTAAGTTTCCGGTTAATACAATTATAGCATGAATAACAAGCATTTATCATGTTATAAGGAAATATAAATAACAACTTTATTATTGCCTCTAGGGCATATTTCCTTCACTTTATAGAGCCTGTCTTCACTACTAATGTAAGTTTGTCCTCCTTGAGCCTTCAAACTTTGTTGTTTATATTTGGATAGCTATGAGTGCAAATGCTATTTATTTTTGTCATATGCATCAAATTGCTTGTTCAAAGTTTATAAAGTAGAAGTACATAAACATAATTTTGTCCTTCTCAATTTCAGTCTTTACTTGTACAATCTAGTTCCTTATTTGTACGATTTAAATTAAACCAAACATAGAAAGTTATCTTCTTTAGCACTATGTGTATGCTTGTGTTCTTGATCTGTAATCCAGTGGTGTGGTGAGACTGCCAACAACAGCACAATGTCATATCCTGCTATGTCTCAACTATGAACAATGCCATATTATATTAATGTTATTAAAATCATGTCTCTTTATTTACCAATCTGAAATGGTATAAATTGATAGTACACTCACTATTCATGCTTATATGTTGTTTAGAACTACATCTATGCTTGTGTTCTCATCTGTAATCCAGTGGTCTAGTGAAGGTGGCCACTCCAGCACAATGCCATTTCCTGCCGTTTTAAGTATGAACAATGCCTATTATGTTAATTCTATTTTAAACTGTGTCTCTTTATTTCCGACAAAGAAATGAGATGAATTGACAGCGTTGATGCTTATACGTGCAAAACCTGTTATCTACCTGCTTGTTTCTCTTTCAGTGTGACAACACTGCTGCTAGGAAGAACTGCCACAATGATAGTGAGACGAACCCATTGTTTGTCCCTCTAACACATATTCCAGAGGAGAAGGCAACACATATTGAGGGTAGGGATGCAACCACGAAGTCACATCTTGATGTAGTGCCAAACTTACTCAGTGCCACAAGCTCGATGAACTCGTCGCCTGAAGCTGTTCGACTTCTACAGTCTGAAATTCAAGCAGAAATACATGCTTCCGCTCAAATACAACTGGAACTCCAATCTCTATGCAAGCTTAACCATAAGTACAAGACATTTATTGATGCTATGCAGCTTAAGTTGGTGGATATGAGCGCCAAAGAAGTGCAGTTTCATCAGGTTGCTAAGCTGCTTGCGCTGCAGCTCCTGGGTCGGGCTAACCTTTCTTGAACTATGTTGAAGTGTTGTCAGTTCTGTCTATTATTTTTTCCGCCTGTTAACTTCCACTGGCGACGACCTGCACAGTTTATGTAATCTGCTGTCTGGTTGCCCTTTATTATCACTGGCGGGGAACTTTGATGCCGAGGGGTTGTAATATGCTGTAATTTCTTTGTTGTATAGTCTAGGTTTATTCTTGGTCGGTATGCTATAATTTAGTCCGGAAGGTTCAGTGGATCCAGTGTTGTCGGTCTTCAGGCCGGCCCGCTACTCATATGGGCCAAAACATGGGCCTATAATCATCTTGGGCCATTAGCAGGTCTAAACCTGTAGTTGTTTCCCGCCTTTAACAGGCCGAGTAAAGTTCTATCTAGCTGGGCCGGAGAATACCATGAGCTTTTAACAGGCTAAAACCTAGATTGGGCTAGCGTTGAGCCAAAAAATTCACGGGCCAATATATGCCGAAACTGCCTAAGGCCCATGTTTGGACCAAATAGGACGAGTAGTTAATAGGCCGAAATATATCTCGGGCCTGTTTGGCCCAATAAAATTAAGGGCTTTAAGCAGGCCGGTATCTACGCGGGCCATAGGCCTAAAAGTGTCACGGGCCATTATCAGATGGGCTGTAAGTAGGCCGGATTCAACGCGGGCTGTAATTAGGCCCAACTGTTACACGGGCCATTAACAGGCCGATAGGCCAGTTGGGCTGAAATTTATCCACGAAGACTACGGGCCGTTAAGAGGCGTAAAGTTACTTCGGACAAGAAATAGCCCAGTTTCTGCATGGGCCGTTAAATGGCCTAAAGTTAAACCGGGCCGACAACGTCCCAGATGCACCATGGGCCGCTAATAGGCCGAAACTATTATCGGGCTGAACTGGTAAACGGGCATTCAAGAGGCTGAAATACAAACCTGTCATAGAATGGGCCCAAAAGAACAGTGGCCTGTTAACGGGCCTGATCCGATATGGGGCATAATTTGGCCCAAAACGCGGCAGGCTGTGAACGGGCCTGATCTAGTATGGGCTTCAATGAGGGAGTCCTGGATTAAGGGGTCCTCGAGCATCCGGCCTATGTGATATGGGCCGGACTGATGGGCCATGAACATACAAGACAGAAGACTTCCTCCCGTGTCCAGATGGGACTCTCCTTTGCGTGGAGGGCGAGCTTGGCGTTCGCATATGAAGATTCCTTCCTTTGTAAACTGACTCTGTACAACCCTAGGCCCCTCCTGTGTCTATATAAACCGGAGGGTTTAGTCCATAGAGGCAATCACAATCATACAGGATAGGCATCTAGGGTTTAGCCATTACGATCTCGTGGTAGATCAACTATTGTAATCCTCATATTCATCAAGATCAATCAAGCAGGAAGTAGGGTATTACCCCCATCAAGAGGGCCCGAACCTGGGTAAACATCGTGTCCCCCGTCTCCTGTTACCATCGACCTTAGACGCACAGTTCGGAACCCCCAACCCGAGATCTGCTGGTTTTGACACCGACACTCAATTTGACCCAAAACATGGCAGGCTGTTAACAGGCCAGCCCACTAGTGTCTGAAAAAACATGGTGGGCCTTTAGCTGCGCCGGCCTTTTCACTGGAATGGGCCTCTGTTGGGCCGTGCCACGTGTCGACGTATCATAGGCGCCTCTTGTCCAATGAGTGGATGACATCTGTCCCAACGGTGAGCCAACACGTGTTTCCTCCCGCCAATAAGAATTTTACACGTGGAAAATCCCCATTGGTCCCGGCTGTTAATGGGTTATCAGATCCAAAACTGGACCCGATAGCTTAACGGCGAACTGTTACGGTCGATGCCACGTGTCGGCCACCCTTGACGAACGCACTTCTATGACGCGCGATTTAACGTCATGGAAGTGGACACTTCCGTGATGATAATTTTGGTAATGTCATGGAACACTTCTACGACAGGACATGTATGACTATGTTCATTCTGTCATAAAATCGTCATGGATGTACATGCATGACAGAAAACATGACCTACTGTGACAAACACGTATCATCACGGAAGTGTATTTTTTTGTAGTGGTAGGACCCGCCGCCTGCGGGGCCATGCTGCTAGCCTTTTGCTGTAGCTGCGTACTTGATGATGGAGGCCGCCTCAGGAGTCGTATGGCTACAGTCCTGCCATCAGGCGGGTTGGTGGCCGCTTGGTCAGCGCGCACTATAGCCATGCTCTGTCCCGTTGAAATAGGTGGGTGCGGACTCTGATGGGAGGGAAGGGTCGGCAGCTAGGAACCGACCGGCCCCTCAGCACCGCCTGCGAGGAGTGCGCTGTCTTCTGCTAGCTCATGGACAGGTAGGGCCCGCCGCCTGCGGGTCATACTGATTGCCTTTTGCTGTAGCATGACCCTGGCTGATGAGGGCCATGCTGGGAGTCGCATGGCTACAGTCCTGCGCCTGGCAGGGGGTGTACGCTTGGTCAGCTCGCACTGTAGCCATGCTCCTCCGGGATTTGGGGCAGCAGGTGACCCTGTAGCCACGCCCCATCTTGTTGTAGTGGTTGAGTGCAGACTTCCAGGGGAGGAAGGGCTGTCTGCTAGGAGGCAGCCTCCCCTAAATCTGGCTTCTTAGAGGGTGCCGTCTTCTAGAAGCCGACCGCTTGGGCCCAGCCAGCCCAGGGAGCCGGCCGCACATGCGAAAGGTGCGAGGGGCTTTGCTAGCCCCGATGTCTTGCAATGCTAAGGGGCATGGACGAGACTACCCGTGGTCAATCCCTCCAACAACTAAATTATTGCATGTGATGATTAAGGCTGGCCATAGTGGTGGTGTCTGAGCTGGTATCATGCACACGGGAATAATAAACATGCTAATGTGGCAAAGAATTAAAGAATAGAGGGGGGTTAGAGTAACATAGGTGGATACCGTATCATGTTAAATACTACTCCCTCCGTCTAGGTGTGTAAGTCACCTTACGGAAACCAAATAATCCAAAACACTTAGGCACGGTACATTAACTCTCTCCTTGTTTCTTGTTTCGTGACATATCAACCAATAAGAGATGAGGGATTGCATGCTTACAATGATTTGAGACTACCAAACATGACATGCAATGGTTAGTTCATTGCATGCAATGCTATTAATTAGCAAAAATACATTAAGTTTTCTCGTATTCCTCTCCGTCTTGGTCGCGGTTGAGGGAGTCCTGGATTAGGGGGTCCTCGGACAGCCAGAATATATACTTTGGCATGTTGGACTATGAAGATACAAGATTGAAGACTTCGTCCCGTGTCCGGGTGGGACTCTCCTTTGCGTGGAAGGCAAGCTTGGCAATTCGGATATGTAGATCTCGTTCTTTGCAACCGACTCTGTGTAACCCTAGCCCCCTCAGGTGTCTATATAAACCGGAGGGCTTAGTCTGTAGGACCAAGAACAACAATCATAATCATAGGCTAGCTTCTAGGGTTTAGCCTCTACGATCTCATGGTAGATCAACTCTTGTAATACTCATATCATCAAGATCAATCAAGCAGGAAGTAGGGTATTACCTCCATCGAGAGGGCCCGAACCTGGGTAAACATTGTTTCCCCCGCCTCCTGTTCCCATTAGCCTTAGACGCACAGTTCGGGACCCCCTACGAGACCCGCCGGTTTTGACACCGACATTGGTGCTTTCATTGAGAGTTCCACTGTGTCATCATGGTAAGGTTTGATGGCTCGCCTTGTTATCAAGGACAACATCACCTCTGGGGGAGCTCTGGCTTTAGGCCAAACTCTCCGACTAGGCGCCTTCGTCATGACCGCCCGTTCGGCCGCCGCGCCGATGATGACTTCTCGGGTCATCGAAAACAACCTCCATGTCATCTCGGAATACGCAGAGCGGATGGATCCAATGGAGCTTTCGTCCTTGAACGAGCTCTTGGATCGCATCACCGCCCTGGGACTCGCTACAGACTATGATCGGATCGGGCTTAAACCCGACCAATGAGAGATTAACTCTCCGCCGGTCACCCATCAGATAGCGGTGGTGGAGGAGCAATGCAGCGATTCTTCCTCTATTTTGAGGACGAACTATGTCCGGATTCCCGAGCTCTCCGAGCCGGATACCCGTCTACGGGAGGACATTACCCAAGCTCCGAACTTAGAATCGGACAGCGGCCAGAAAAATTGGGCAATATCCCAAAGCCTGAACTGCCTCGTTCGGAAGCTCCTCGGCCCCTGGGTTATAGATCGGGTCAGGGTTCGGACTTAAATCTACCCACCCGCCCAGATACAAGCGATCTTTCACAAATTAGACAAGAGCCCCAAGAGACAGTACATCACTTTTGGGCCAGATTCCTCCTTGTAATGAACAAGGTCAAGGACTGTCGCGAGGAAGATGCAATATCGTTATTTTGCAAAAATTGCATGGACAAGGGAATCCTTAACGCCATACGTCGCCGTGACATAGTGCACTTCGCTGACTTGGCGGCCATAGTACAGAAGTACTGTGCGATGGAAAGCGCCTGGAAAACCCACGCATTCGGGGATCCAATGGCCCTCAATAAACCCCTCGTCCCGAACTAAAAGGGTGCACTCTCGCAGGTCACCCGATCCAATCACAAAGAAACCAAAGCCCACTACAAGGCGCGGAACTGTATTGGAGGGATGGCTCAATGGGCCATGCAAAATACACACCACACCGGATACCATACCAACACACAGCCTTAGAGCATGTTGGCTACTTCAGCAAGTGGCCAAGAGCGGCGAGGATCTCCTCATCAACAATACCGCAGAACATCATCCCGTAGAAAGCAAAAATACAGTATTAACAGTCTTCGAGACTTTTGCCTCAAATAACAGGCGCAAGAGAGCACTCCGCAGCCTCGCCGAAGTCTGCCATGTTGCAGCAACAAATCCCTGGAACGACACGGCTATAACCTTTAATGCCGGTGACGAACCACCATTCCGAACAGTCCGAGCTCTAGCCGCTTTGGTCCTTAGTCCAATTGTGGACGGCTTTCGGCTTACTAATGTGCTCATGGACGGTGGCAGCAGATTAAACCTCATTTACGAGGAAACCCTCAACAAGATGGAAATAGACAAAGGCCGCATGGAGCAAAGCAGCACTACCTTCTGAGGGATTATCCCTAGTCGGGAGGCGTGATGTGTGGGAAAAATCACCCTTGATGTGGTATTCGGCACGCCGGAAAATTACAGGTCCGAGGAGATAACATTCCAAGTGGCCCCGTTCAATAGTGGATACCACGCCCTTCTAGGGCGAGACGCATTCGCGAGCTTCCAAGCCATACCCCATTATGGGTACATGAAGCTCAAGATGCCCGGGCCCAACGGAATCATCACTCTAGCCAGTGACCCGGACATAGCACTCCACGCCGAAAACAAAACCGCCGCCCTCGCCCTTGAGGCATTATCCGAAGCCCTAGCGGTCGAAGAATTCACTACACTACGCTCCATAGTGGATAGGGCCGACGTGATACTCGACAAACGATCCAAATCCACCTCTTTCAAGCCAGCGGACGAAATCGTCAAATTCCAAGTCCACCCAACGGACACTACAAAAATAGCAACCATTGGGGAACAACTGGACCCCACAATCGACGCCGCACTATGGGCGTTCTTACGCGAGAATTGGGACATCTTTGCCTGGCTCCCTTCAGATATGCCAGGGATCCCACGCAGGCTGGCCGAGCATAGCCTTAATATACTAAAGGGATACAATCCGGTCAAGCAGACACTACGGCGCTTTTCAGAACCTAAACGACAAGCCATGGGAGAGGAGCTAGCCAAGTTACTCGAAGCCGGATTCATTAGAGAAATAAAACACCCGGACTGGCTAGCAAACCTGGTGATGGTACCAAAGAAGGACAAATCCTGGCGCCTATGTGTCGACTTCAAGGACCTCAATAAGGCCTGCCCAAAGGATCCCTTCCCTCTCCCTCGCATCGACCAAATAATCGATGCCACTGCAGGACACGACTCATTGTGCTTCCTCGATGCATACTCCGGATATCATCAAATCAAGATGGCGGAGTCCGATCAAGCCGCAACGGCATTCATAACTCCATACGGTCCCTTCTGTTTTAACACCATGCCTTTCGGGCTCAAAAATGCCGGTGCAACCTATCAACGCATGATCCAGACATGCCTGGAAACACAAATCGGCAAAATAGTGGAGGCATACGTAGACGACGTAGTCATCAAAACCAGACATGTCGAGTCTTTAATAGATGACCTGTGGCTTACGTTCGACAATCTCTGAGCATATGACATCAAGCTCAATCCTGAAAAATGTGTTTTTGGCGTTCCTGTCGGAAAGCTCCTGGGTTTCATCGTTTCCAATAGAGGAATTGAAGCAAATTCGGCTAAAATTTGAGCTTTGTCACAGTTGGCTACCCCAACAGACCTCAAGAAAATCCAGAAATTAACTGCATGTGTGGCTGCCTTAAGCCGCTTTATCTCCCGATTGGGAGAAAAGGCACTACCTCTCTATCGCCTTCTTCGACGCACCAAACACTTCGAGTGGACGGATGCGGCCACGGCCGGACTGGAAGAAATAAAGGCCCTCTTGGCAAGCAACCCAATCCTGGCCGCACCAAACATCGGCGAACCCATGCTGTTATATGTAGCTGCAACACACCAAGTTGTTAGCGTAGTGCTCATCCTCGAACGAGAGGAGGACGGACATAAGTTCACGCTTCAAAAGCCAGTATACTACATATCCATCCTCACACCATACAAATCACGGTACCCACATTACCAAAAGATAGCATATGCGGTCTTCATGGCATCCCGAAAACTACGACACTACTTTCAAGAGTGTTCAATCACGGTGGCCTCTGAAGTACCACTCAATGATATATTAAAGAACCCCGATGCCACGGGACGGATTGCTAAGTGGGCTATTGAGCTCCTCCCGTTCGACATCATATACAAACCATGGAGAGCCATCAAGTCGCATGTACTGGCTGACTTCATCGCCGAATGGATAGAAGCCGAACTCCCTAAAGAGTACGGCGCGTACTCCAATTGGATCATGCACTTTGACGGCTCTAAGATGCTGGCGGGTCTGGGAGCAGGCGTTGTCCTGACATCCCCCACCGGAGATACAGTCCAATACGTACTACAAATATTATACACAGACTCCAACAATAGAGCCGAATACGAGGCTCTATTGCATGGTCTTCGGATGGCAGTCTCCATGGGCATTCAACGCCTAGAAGTGCGTGGGGATTCGAACCTCGCAATATCTCAAATAAATGGATACTTTGATGCCAAGGACCGAAAAATGGCGGCTTACCGCAATGCCGTCCTCAAAATGTCAGCTCGGTTCGAGGGGCTTGAATTCCACCATGTGGTCCGAGAAAACAATCAAGCGGCGGATATCCTCGCCGGTGCTAAGCGCGACCCCGTCCCACCTAATATCTTTTTAGAAAGGCTGTTTAAGCCATCCGTGGTGTGGGAAGGAGAGACCGACAATACCAGTCCGGATCCGAACACAACCCCTGATCCCGAACACTCTGACGTAATCGGAGGCTCCGCCACCGAAATAACACCTTCGGCCCACGTGATCATGGTTGTCATCGCCCCGTGGACAGAACCCTACTTAGCCTACCTGAATAGGCAAGAACTCCCCGAGGACCAAAATGAGGCACGCTGCATTGTGCGGCGCTCTAAAGCCTACAAGGTTCATGAGGGAGAGCTTTATAAGAAAAGCGTGAACGGAGTGCTCCAAAGGTGCATCTCCGAAGAGAAAGGGCGGCAACTCTTGGGCGAAATTCACGCTGGACTCGGCGGCCACCATGCCGCAGCTCGGGCCCTTGTAAGCAAGGCCTTCCATACAGGTTTCTACTGGCCGACAGCCCGAGCAGACGCACAGGACCTCGTCCAACATTGCGTCGGTTCCCAGCATTTTGCAAATCAAAGCCATATGCCACCTACCGCTCTCCAAACAATCCCCATAACTTGGCCCTTTGCGGTCTTGGGGCTTGATATGGTCGGACCCCTTAAAGGAGGAAGCCATAAGAAAAAATACTTGTTGGTCATGGTGGATAAATTCACCAAATGGATAGAAGCCAAACCAGTTAAAACGGCCGAATCCGGACCAGTGATAGACTTCATATCCGGGGTCGTACACCGTTACGGTGTCACCCACAGCATCATAACCGATAACGGCTCCAACTTCACAGCCAACGAGGTGAAAACTTGGTGCGGCAACATGGGCATTAAGCTCGATTATGCCTCCGTCTATCACCCAAAACAAAATGGTCAAGTCGAACAAGCAAATGGTCTTATTATGAGCAGCATCAAACCTAGACTAGTGCGATCCTTGAAGGAATCAGATATGCACTGGGTCGAGGAGCTCGACTCCATACTATGGGGGCTGCGGACCACACCGAACCGCACTACCGGATACACACGATTTTTTGTGGTGTACGGCGCAGAGGCGGTATTGCCCTGCGACATCATTCATGACACACCTCGAGTGCGCATGTACGAAGAGAGAGAAGTCAAGCTGGATCGGCAGGACAGCTTAGATGCCCTGGAGGAGGAGCGCGACGTCGGAAAAGCCTGTTCCGCATTCTATCAGCAACAGGCTCGAAGGTATCAAAGCTGGGAAGTACGGGCCAAAACTTATAATGTTGGTGCACTCGTTCTACGCCTACCGGAGAACAAAAAGGACAAGCTCAAGCCCAAGTGGGAGGGTCCCTTCATCATTGATAAAGTTCTCACCGGAGGAGCGTACAGTCTGCGCGATGCATCAGATAATCGACTCGAGCCGAACCCATGGAACGCAGCCAGACTCCGGAGATTCTACGCCTAGTGCCGAACTCTGTGTTCGTCTCCTTACCTCCGTCTTTTTTTAAGTTATATTCTCTATCTTTCTTTCTTTCTTCCTTTTTTATAGCCTTAAACGCTTCAAGTGTGCTTCGACTACACACTCCTGCCGCGCTATGCACGCTCAATATAACTGGGGGCTTCTTATACAGAAGCTTAACATAATTATCTTCCGGGCTTCATGCCCACTACATATGTACCTTTTCTTCGCCGTTATATGCATCGATATGACTTAAGTTTTGGCCAAGCTGGGTTGCCTGGCTCTTGTGTTTACGCCCTACGTTCCAGTTAATTCGGCTAGGGCATAAGGGGAGCACCTCTACGATTGTTACTGTCGGGTTAGTCGGATGTGTACCTCAGACTGGGTGAAGCCGAAAGCTAGCGTTCTTAAGGGAATATTCGGTCGGTGAACAAAAGACGTTTTCTTACCAATGACAACATAAGCCCCTAGATGTTTTATGTCCTGCGTCTCTGTTCGCACTTCGGACATGCACATTCACGCATGTGTACCCAGGTAAAGGAACCCTTAACGAAACTATTCTCCCTGGAAGATGTTTCTTACTATCCATGTAATATAACATAACTAGTTGGGTACTTGTCTGTTCAAGCACTTATGACCCCTACGCCTGGTTTCCATGCGTACCCCGGTTTACATAACCGAGTGGGTATTCGGATACACTTCGAACTGTCGGGTCTGGAGGTTGAAGCAAAAAGGTCCGCCATGACAAATGATTTACAATCCGGCTAGGGACAAAATATGTCCATTGAAGTACACAGTCATTTAGACTGGCTAAATTCTTCTTCTATACCATCTAACAGGCTGTCTAGCCTACAATCCTGTTAGGAAGACTTTGCGCCTAATCCTACCTGGTCATATACCAGACTTATGGGAATCTCTTTCTCATCTGACCCTATAGGTCCAACCTGTGCCATGTGATTCGGATCAACCTTGGTGTACCGTGTTTTCACCATAGCCCAGGCTTCCCTCGCACCTTCTCAGCAGGCCGATATCTTCCACAACCGGAAGCGCCGCCGCGCTCCCTTGAGCATCTCTACAAGCTCTCCCATGCCTCCTGGCAGGGAGGCGGATGGCCACAAGGCTTGGGCAATACCCTGCATCACTTGTCGAACTTGCTCGTGCAATTGTGAAAGCTCTTGTAGCAGATCGCCTGCGGATCCGGGCGTCTTCTCTTCGGGGCGACCTGTCAGCATACCTACAGACATTACTCTGTTAGCCCGCTTCTTCGCCAAACTCTATAAAGGTTCGTTTGAGCACTTACTAAAAATGCCGCGTCGAAGCCTCTTATTCTCCTTCACGGAATAAGCAAGCTGGGCCCGAACATCTTTTAGTTCCAAGCCCAGCCGGGTATGAGCATCCTGGAGATCATTTTTCCCTTGAATAACCCATTTAAGCACGCGCTCGCCAGCCTCTAACTGTCGTTGAGCATGTTGCTCATCCCCTGGTACTATCTTCGGATTCACTCCGGGATTGCCTGCAGAATCTATTGTTAGATTTGTGAGCATGCCGAATACTAACTGGTACACGTTATTACATTCTTCTTCATCAAGACAAGTATTACCAGAAAAGGCTTTCTTGGATTCCCCCATTTCGGCAACTACGGCCCTTAGCTGGGCTTTGCACTCCTCCAGCTATTGAGACAAATGGGTATTCTTCTCTGTAAGAACCTAGGCATACGATGATCCTGAAATCAGTTGTGCCAACTGTTTCAAGTCTCAGGGGCTACTGATATACATAATTATCATATTTATTCTTACTCGTATATCCTTTAAATACTGGTTTGTGGCTCTAGCAAGTCCACCTCGAGCAGCCCGGATGTACGCGTCTCCCGAGTTAAAGGCATTAAATGCCTCTTCGGAGAAATTAGGGTCGCGGAGTACAGCCTGACGACGCCAGTGATTCATGGCGCTCTTCACCTCGGAATTTGTAGCGGATATTCTATCCGCATCCTCTGTAGGAGGACCGTCCGGTGTTGTCCCCACGTTGGCCTCCGCCCTCGAGTCCGGTTCTTGAGTCCGGCTAGTGGAGGCGTGGCCGGCAGGATCTCCGGTCACAGTCCGGCGAGCATTCTTTCTGCCAGGGGACAAGGGACAATGTTACATTTTAAAGACGACAATTATAGAGGAGGTTTTAAATCATACCTTTGTGACGGAGTCTCGGTCCTGACCACCTTCCTTTTAAGCCTACCCGGCTTCGGTGCCCCTTGTTGGCGAGTCACCACGGGTTTGGCATGGCGCCCCGATGGCCTTCCCTGTGAAACGCAATACATGTGCGGTGGGTAAAGTGCAAAGACGGGATCCTTCTCGAAAGTTAGGGCTCTGGTTTTACTTACATGCAATGTAGGGAGTAGGCCGGGATAATCGGCTATGATGGCCACCAAGGCACCGTCACGGCTTAACTGATAAAACGTCATGTCGACGAGCTCCACAAATACTTCTGGATCTTCTTCGAGTCCGGGGTCGAGGGCCCGGTCAGGGTCCTCTGGCTGTGGAGGTGGGCTGTGAACCTCCCTCATAGCTTTTCGCAGTTCCTGTTATGAATCAACAAGATAAATATTTGTGATGAAGAATGCGGGAATGAATGGAGTTGAGTAAAAGATAGCAGCTCACCCAGCTGGGGGGTTTACATGGAAAATCCGTCGCGTGGCTTTATACGGGGAAACTCCTCTTCTTCTCTTTTGTACAAGTCGGACAGTATTTTTGCCAGAGCGGTGGCGGAGTCCGGACCTTTACGACCGCAGCGGGTGGCATCATCTTCTCCATTGAAGTGCCACATGGGTTTCCCCCGATACTGAAGTGGCTGCACCCCCCGCATTATACATATTGACATAACCTCGATTATTTTCAGTCTTGATTTGGCCAGCATTCTTATCCTGCCCATCAGGTAAAGGACTTCTCTGTTTTCTTCCTCCTGGGGGCTCTGGGGGCGCCAGCTGTGGCGTTTCTTCAACAGGGCATTAGCAAACTCAGGAAGGCCCATCCGAATAGGGTCTGGAAGGGGGACGTCCTCCATATAAAACCACTCTGAAGGCCAGTCTTCGGACGCCTTCTTCGGAGTGCCGGACAGGTATCCGGTCCCGACGATGCGTCATATTTTGGCTCTGCACACTTGATATATTGATCCCTCCTGATTGCAAGGGACGAGGCAGAATAGCCTCTTCCATAGCTCGAAATGAGCTTCGCAGCCCAGAAATAGCTCACACCGGGCGACATAACCTGCGATATGCAGTATGAAGGCAGGAGTGAAGTTATGTAGCTGGAGGCCGTAGTACTCCAGGAGCCCGCCGAGGAGTGGATGCATTGGAAATCCGAGGCCCCTCAGCAAGTAAGGGACAAGGCATACTCGCTCCTCCCTGGATGGGTTGGGGAAACTCTCTGCTTGCTCCCTGCCATCATAGGTGGCTAGTCCGGCTCGGACGGGGACAAGGTAGGCAGGCGGAAGAAACCCCTGGGTCTGCAACTCCACCAATCGGCCATGGGATACGGTGCACTTCACCCAATCGCCTGGCTTAGCGCTACGGGAGCGAGAGGAGGAGCTGCGGTGGCCGGCCATGATGGGATGGTTTTTTCGGGCGCGCTCTGGTGATTCCTCGATTGGGGAAGATGGTGTGATTTGGATCTGAGGATCCCCGTCTCTTTAATAGACGATTTACTTACATGGTCAGGGTGGCAAATGTAAAAATGCCCCGACTTCTCGCATTTGCTCGACACGTGGAGATTCCCATTATTAAAGTACAGAAGCCAAGGATTGCAACATTAATGGGAAGCCGGACACTACTCGTTACAACAGGTACTCTGGATTTGGAGAAGAACCCGCCTTGCAATGCCGAAGACAATCTGCGCGCCGGACTCATCGTCATTGAAGCTTGGTTCAGGGGCTACTGAGGGAGTCCTGGATTAGGGGGTCCTCGGACAGCCGGACTATATACTTTGGCCGGACTGTTGGACTATGAAGATACAAGATTGAAGACTTCGTCCCGTGTCCGGGTGGGACTCTCCTTTGCGTGGAAGGCAGGCTTGGTGTCGGGTGGTAGGTGCGACATATGCCAACGGGTGGCTTATCATTGTGGGATCCAGTAAGACGTCGCCGGTGCCTGGAAACGGGATGAGGCGAAGACATGCACGCCGGCGAATCTTACCCAGGTTTGGGGCTCTCCGTGGAGATAACACCCCTAATCCTGCTCTGCGGGGTCTCCGCATGATCACTAGATCGAAATGAGTAGCTACAAATGCTCCTTGAGCTTTTGGGTTCGAGGGAGAAGAAGAGCAAGGCTAGCCCTCCCTTTCTCTCTATCCGGTGTGTGTAACTCTATGAGACCAACCCTTTGCATGGGTGCCTTGGGGGTTTTATATAGGCCTACCCCCCAGGGGTACAATAGTAATCCAGCTTGGTGCGGGCCCCAGCCGTCAGTGTGTGTGTTCGCCGACTTCTCCGCCGGCCCTTGGGGCCCGCCGACTGGTGGGTCCCGCCGGCTGCCGGCCTCTTGGTCGACAGGTCGGCCCCACCGCTTGGGGGTCTTGTCGGCGGCTGGTTACTGTTGCCTCGCCCCTGATGACGAGGGCTTTGTCGAGGTAAGGATGGCTACAGTGTAGCCGCCTGGTGGGCTCTCACTGTAGCCTTACCTCATCTTGTCTCCTTAATGTGGCACATGTTTTGAGGGAGGGAGGTAGCCGGCTTCTGGGGGCCGGCTACGCCCCTGGCCGACTAGGGGAGGCCGGGCCGCCTTCGAGCGTCTCTCTGGCTAAAGAGGCCCACCGCCCGTGGGCCGTACTAGCGTCTGTCGTGGATGACGTCGAGACCAACATGGCTACAATGCCGCGCCAGACGGGAGATGGCTGACCCGTACCGCGTCCTGTGGCCATGCCTGCTTCGGGATTCGGGGGTAGTGGGCTGTACCGTGGCCACGCCCCGTCTTATCACCATCATGTGGGCATAGTTTTGGTGGGTGCGGTCTTGGCCGACTTCTTGGAGTCGGCGTTCCTCATGGCCGGCTTTTGGGAGTCGGTCCTTTTGGAGCCGGCTTCCTGGAGTCGGCCATCTCGTAGCTTTCTTGGGGAAGGTTTCTGGGATCGGGTCTGTCAGGACCCCGATTCCAAATCACACCGATCTAGCCTGTAACACCTCATATAACATTGCGGCCTCACGCACGGTACTCCCACGGGTGTCGCCTTACCATGGCCCGGGACCGTTTGCCCCTTTTGGCTCACGTATATGATAATGTCGCTAGCATCCATATGACAGAGAACCCGGGCCGACATGGCTAGTCGTGAACCCAAAGCGGCACTAACGTATGGGGACAGGCATACATGAATCAACATCGAACGTGTCGGTCAGTAGCGTGTGAGTCCGGGCTGTAGCACTGGGCTAACAGGACTCCGGGAACCCGGGCTGTAGCAGGCTAGGCAGGACTCCGGATGTCACCGCGTGACATTTCCCCGAAGGGACAGACACAGGAACGATATGATTCACATGCCGGCCAGTCAGGTGTCCAGAGCAGTAGTGCTGGGCTAGCAGGACTCCGGTGAACCGGGCTGTAGCGGACTACTATGGCTCAAGGAGGCACCAGACTACATTTCCCCATAAGAGAGGCTGCTAAAGATAAACAACTAGATTGTCGGATCCCACACATACCAAGCATTTCAAACATACACACAATATGCTCGATATGTGCAAATACAACATGGCATCACAACAAAACTCTACAACTCAAGTACTTTATTTAAAGGGCTCCGGAGAGCCTTACATAACTTGTTCATACAGATAGGGGTCACATGACCCGACACTCAAGCCATACAATCATACAAGCACATGCGGAAGCAAACTGTCTGGGTACAGACACTAGAAATAAATAAGGCTTGACGAAGCCTGTCTATCTACATGGGCCCTTCACAAGCCTAGATCACCACCTGGGTGGCGCGTCACTCGTCGTCGTCGAGTTCTACGTAGAACCCGTCAGAAGGGGCGGTGTTGTCGTCTGAAAACAGTAATTAAAGCAACATGAGTACAAAGGTACTCAGCAAGTCTTACAACAGATCCTACTATACATGTTCATTCTCAAGAAGGTAGTGGGGTTATTGCAGCAAGCCAGCTTTGACTCTTGGCTAAGCTATCCTATGATACACCACTTGTGAAATAGTTTTCGCACACGAGTCTACTAATCACCATCTCAATACTCCACCGTGGATCCTCCCTCGTCATCCAACGAGAGGGCCATCCGCGGTACTCACACTTATCTTGAGGCTTTTAGTAGTATTCATTTACTTGTCTATGAACTGCATAAGCTACCAAGTAGTCCTTTACCGCGGACGCGGCTATTCGAATAGTTTCATACCCTGCAGGGGTGTACTTCGTCACACACGCTCTCACCACTTATCGTCGCTACACGACGTGTACTCGGCAACCTTCAAGCGGAAGCCCAACGTGGGTGTCGGCCACAGCCTACCTAAACACTCGAGTCTGTAGTCCAGGTTTATCGCCTATTTAGGTTCCATCCGCAGGGAGTCCGGCCAAGGTTTCCACATACGGCCCCAAACGATGTGTGCAGGGTTCCCGGACACCAAACGGGCGACTCGGTACACCGTGCCACGAGCCTACCGCATTACAGCCCACCCCTTGGTCAGCGCTGTCCACGGCCTCCAGCTTACTACAAACACCAGAAACTACGTGCAACTCCTGGACAGAGGACAAGGGTGAATAAGAAGCCGAGGGGTCCATTGGTTTCGGGCCCAATGTGTGGTAGTAGCTGAATCTTAAATCACGCATATAGATCTCAGTTCTTAGGGACGGTCTCAATGAAACAACCCACCATGTACTCCTACATGGCCTCCCATCGATACCTTTACCAAATCGTATTCAACACTTTACTCCCTTTACCGACACACACACTTTCACTCTAGTTCATCACCCTGATGAGCCAGACCTGACACAACTCTAAGCATAGCAAGCATAGCATTGTAGGAACACACAACATGGCTCAATCAACTCCTACACATGCTAGTGGGTTTCATCTAGTTACTGTGGCAATGACAAGTCATGCAAAGGAAAGTGGGTTCAACTACCGCAACACACAGCAATTTGAATCGCGTTGTCTTAATGCAGTAAACGAGAGCAGAAGCGAGAAGATGGGTTGCTTGCCTGACGGAGTGGTGGTGGGATACTGCTCTTCAGTTGGATACTCGTGAATATCCTCGGAGGCAGGACCTACCACGATGAGCATACCGAAGCACAATCAACACCAAGCAAGTGCAACAATATGATGCATGCATGAGACATGGCAAGATGGATGTGTTGGGCTAAAGCAACTAAGACCAGATGGGTTTGGACTAATTTGAATCAAAGATTCAAATTCCAAGTTCATAAATGGCCCATATTAATGCTTTATCTTGTTCTGTATAAAACAGTAGGTTAACTTGCTTAATCATCCATGAAACCAGTACAGATGGATAGAATGGATTTTTCTGATCATTTTTCATATATAAATCTTTTCATTCTGAGCTATAGATTATTTTCTATGATTTTTTGAAGTTTGTGATAATTTCCGGAATTTCCAATATAAGAATAATTCCACTAAATGTTTTACTGCATCAGCCTGACGTCAGTGTGACGTCAGCAAGTCAATGGGGTCGTCCAGGTCAAACCTGACGTGTGGGTCCCCTGTGTCAGTGTCACTGTTAGATAATTAGTTATTTAGAATTAGTTTTAACTCTAACCCAGATTTATTTAGCAGGCGGGCCCCACTTGTCAGTGACCCTGGGGGGTCAACACGTGGTCAAACCACGCTGACTCGCCGGCGTTTAGCCGCCGGCGACGTCCAGACGCGGCGGTGGAGTGCGGGTTCCCTCCTCCGGCGACCAAAAGGACGGCGGAGAGTACCTACGTGTAGCTGGGGGCGAGCCGCGTCGACTGGTGGTGGTAGTGGAGCTCGGGGTCGCCGGAATCGACGCCGGCGACGAGCCGTGCGGCTGCCGGGGTACGGGTGTGGTTGAAACCGTAGCTAGAGAGCACGGTGAGGAACGTGCGAGGGTGCTACGGGTTCCTGGCGTTGCGGTGAAGCTAAAGGCTACGGTGGTGTGGCCGTTGGATGGCCGGAGCCTCGTCGGCGACGAGCTCGTGTGGCGGCGCGTACGGGTGAGCTTCGTGCGGTGGCTACAGAGCTCGAGAGAGAGAGAGAGGAGAGGATGGGAAGGTGGCCATGCTCACGGCGGTTGCGACGGAGCAGGCGGCGAGGTAGGAGACGAGCTGTAGCAGTGGCGACGGCAGAGGGGATCTCCGACGGTGAGCGGCGAAGGCGAGGTCGGTGGCGGAGCTTCGGGCCAACCGAGCACTCGGGGCTCGACTTGCTCGAAGGAGCGGGCGACGGCGGTGCTGTAGGACACGCTGGAACGGCGCGAGGTCGACGGTGGGCGCGGCTACTCCGGTGAGGTGTCTACGGCGGCGTCGGCCATGGTGGGGAAAAGGCGAGGGAGAGGCGATGGGGGAGAATGACGATGTTCAGGGGCTCGGGGCGCGTCGAGGGAGGTCGGCCAGCTCATCCGCGGTGAGGGCGGCAAGCAGGTGGCGCGGTGGCGAGCTCGCGCTCGCCGGCGTCACCTCTCTGCCTGCTCTAGCGACGAGCAGGCAGCTGACTGGCGCGGGCCAGCACAGTGCTGGGCCGCCAGGTGGGCTGCCAGGTAAGTTTCTCTGCCTTCTATTCTTTTCTCTTTTTATTTATTTCTGTACTGTGTTTTGAAATAGTAAAAATACTATTTCATTTGGAAAAATCCTGAAAATATTCTGGGGCACCTTTGAGATTATTCCCAACAGCCTAAAAATACCTTCAAGATTATTTGGGCATTTGAAAATATTTATAGCATTTAAAATGCCCAAATGCAAATACTTATGGCTTGTGCAAAAATCCAAGATGGCCTCCAAAAATATGAAACCATTTTTGGCAGAGGTTTTAGCCAAGACCAAAGGTGGTGAACATTTATGGAGGGCATTTCAGGTTCATTGAAAAGAATTTTAGCAAACCCTAGTTGTTCCAGGGGGGGTGCTGGGGGTTTCTGGCATCCCCATTTCAGGTTTCTGTGAAATGTAGACATGATGCAACACTCTAATGCATGAACTAACTGGGATGTGACAACTCACCCCCACTCAAAAGAATCTCGTCCAGAGATTTAGGATCCGTTGGAAAGAACGTGGGGTACTCAAGTCGAAGACGATCCTCCCTTTCCCAGGTAGCTTCTTTCTCGGAATGGTGTGACCATTGAACTTTGAGAAACTTGATGTCTTGGCATCGAGTGGTACGCTCGGCTTGATCAAGGATGCGAATGGGATATTCCCGATATGTGAGATTATCTTGGAGATCAAGCGTTTCGTGGTCCACTCCACGGATAGGATCCGAGAAGCAACGCCTGAGTTGAGATATGTGGAACACATCATGAACCTTGGAAAGATGCGGAGGTAGTTCCAATTGGTAGGCAACTTCTCCTCGCTTGGCAAGAATGCGAAAGGGTCCAATGTAGCGAGGGGCCAATTTGCCTTTGATACCGAATCGATGGGTTCCCTTTAAAGGAGTCACCCGAAGGTAAGCCTTCTCGTCAACCTCAAAAGTCATAGCCTTATGTTTGCGATCATAATGGCTCTTTTGGCAAGATTGGGCTGTTTTCAATTTCTCACGAATAATGCGAACCTGCTCTTTTGCTTCCTGGATCATATCCGGGCCAAAAAGTTGTCTTTCCCCGGTTTCTGACCAGTTAAGAGGCGTTCGACATTTTCGTCCATCGAGAACCTCGAAAGGGGCTTTGCCCAAGCTGGCTTGATAACTATTGTAATAAGCGAACTCGGCGAATGGGAGGCATTTCTCCCATCCATGCCGAAAGAGATGACAGAAGCTCGGAGCATATCCTCCAGAATTTGATTAACTCGTTCTACCTGACCACTTGATTGAGGGTGAAAGGCGGTGCTAAAAGAGAGACGAGTTCCGATGGCATTTTGGAAACTTTCCCAAAATCGAGAGGTGAAGAGACTTCCACGGTCTGAGTTAATTTCCAATGGAACACCATGAAGAGACACTATTCGGGAGATGTACAAGTCTGCTAGCTGGCTAGCGGTTATACTCTCACGAACAGGTAGGAAGTGGGGTACTTTGGAAAGACGATCGACAACAACGAAGATAGCATTATTCCCTCTCTTGGTCCTGGGAAACCCGGTCATGAAATCCATACCGATTTTATCCCATTTCCATTCAGGAATAGCCAGAGGCTGAAGGGTGCCAGCAGGTCGTTGATGCTCTGCTTTAACACGTCGGCAGACGTCGCAGTTAGCAATGTATTGAGCAATTTCTCTCTTCATCCTAGTACACCAAAACCTCTGGCGTAGGTCTTGATACATTTTAGTACTACCGGGATGAACGGTGAGAGGAGATTCATGAGCTTCCTTAAGGATCAATCGCCTCAGGTTGCGTACCTTGGGAACCACTAGACGGTCTCCAAAGAACACGACACCTTGGTCATCAACGGAGAAACAATCCGCAACTCCTTTCTTGATGTTTCTCTTAATACAGGAGATCCCCGGATCTACCTTCTGAGCTTTGATGATCTGATCCGTAAGGGTAGGTTTCGCCACCAGGGTGGATAGAAATCCTTGAGGAACAATGTGAAGGTTAAGCTTGCAGAATTCCTCGTGGAGAAGTGGTTGGCTTTGTTGTAACATCAAGTTGTTACAATAGGATTTACGGCTTAGCGCATCAGCCATGACATTGGCTTTGCCCGGGGTGTAAGTTATTTCTAAGTCGTAGTCTGAGATCAACTCGACCCAACGTCTTTGCCTGAGATTCAAGTCCGGTTGGGTGAAGATGTATTTCAGACTCTGGTGGTCGGTGAAAATCTCGCAACGATTACCGAGAAGGTAATGTCGCCATGTTTTGAGTGCATGGACTACGGCTGCAAGCTCTAGATCATGTGTGGGATAATTATCCTCATGTGGACGCAACTGTCGGGAAGCGTAGGCAATCACATGACGGTCTTGCATTAGTATGCAACCTAGTCCTTGTCGCGAGGCGTCGCAATAGATAACAAAATCCTTGGAAAAATCTGGTGGTACGAGTACGGGGGCAGATGTCAGGCGTCTTTTCAGTTCCTAAAAACTGAACTCGCACTGTGGGGTCCACTCGAACCTTTTATCTTTCTTGAGGAGTTCGGTTAGAGGTTTAGCAACCTTGGAGAAATTCTCGACGAAACGACGGCAGTAGCTCGCTAAGCCGAGGAAACTCCGGACTTGCTTGACCGTTTCAGGGGGAGTCCAGTCAAGGATGGCTTGAACTCGCTCGGGATTAACAGCAATACCCTTACCAGAGATCACGTGGCCTAGGTAGGTCACTTCTGGCAACCAAAATTCGCACTTGGAGAACTTGGCATAAAGGCGATGCTCTCGAAGTTAGTACTAGCCTCAGATGCTCGGCATGTTCTGCCTCGTTCTTGGAGTAGATGAGTATATCATCGAGGTATACTACGACGAATTTATCTAAATACTCCATGAAGATTGAGTTCATTAACCGAGAGAAGGTGGCTGGAGCATTGGTTAACCCGAAGGACATGACTGTATACTCGTATTGGCCATAACGAGTAACAAAGGCCGTTTTAGGAATGTCCCCGTTCTTGATTTTGATTTGATGGTAGCCCAACCTCAAATCCATTTTAGAGAAGACTGAGGATCCAGCGAGCTGATCATACAGGTCGTTGATCCTGGGAAGCGGATACTTGTTCTTGATTGTGACTAGGTTGACAGGTCGGTAATCTACAACCATCCGATCCGTACCATCCTTCTTCTTGACGAAGAGGACGGGGCAAGCCCACGGAGAAGAACTAGGACGGATGAAACCCTTTTTCAAGGACTCATCGAGTTGTTTCTTAAGCTCGGCTAGCTCTAGGGGTGCCATCTTATAGGGTCTTCTAGAGATTGGGACGGTTCCCGGAACGAGGTCTAACACGAACTCAACATCCCTGTCAGGTGGGATACCTGGCAGTTCTTCAGGGAAGACATCCGGGAAGTCACGGACTACCGGCACATCTTCGAGGTCTGGAAGAGGGTTGGCATTTAATGAGTAGAGCTGACGCTTAGACACTCGGGTCAAAACATTGACTGTCTTGCCCGATGGATGGGTAAGTTGAACAGTGCTAGTAGAGCAATCAATTTTAGCATAATGGGCTGACATCCAGTCCATACCCAAGATGATGTTTATGTCCGAGGACTTGAGAGCTATTAGTGATGCAAGGAAGACCAGTCTGTCAACAAGAATTTCATTGCCATGGCTTATCTTAGAGGTTTGCCACTTAGAACCAGGGGTTTGGATTACCATGGAAGTGGGCATGTCGCAGAATGTGGTGTTGTGTAATCGAGCATAGCTCTCAGAGATAAATGAATGAGATGCTCCAGTGTCGAAAAGAACAGTTGCCGGATGGCAATTAACAAGGAGCGTACCAAGGACGACGTTGGGATCCTCATGAGTTTCTTCAGCTGAAACATAGTTGACATGGCCACGTGCAGTGGTGGCTGGCTTGGCGTAGTAAGTCTTTCCTACTGGCTTACCACGGCCAACGGACTGTCCAGGTTGATTGAGGTTGTTTCGGGGGCACTCGCGCAGATAGTGACCCGTTTCTCCACACTTGAAGCATGTCACAATATTGGGGCGTGGAGCAGCATTAGCAGCGGGGCCACCATAAACCTTGGGCGGTGCATGCTGCTGGTTGGGGCAAGGCGCCTCGAAGGATGGCCTCGGAGTGAACCTGGGTGGCAGAGCAGTATTTGGAATCCAGACCCGGCGCTTCTGGGATCCGGAGCCAGATGAGGAACCAAAATCACGAGAGTGCTTCCGTGTAGCGTCATAGTCAGTTTGTCCTGTCTCGGCACTGATGGCCTTATTGACCAACTTCTGGAAAGAGGTGCACTCATGCAGACGGAGATCACGGCGAAGCTCGGGGCTAAGTCCCTTGCGGAACCTTGCCTGCTTCTTGGCGTCGGTGGATACCTCTTCAGGAGCATAGCGTGCTAGATTTCCAAACTCACGGCTTTATGCATCCATGGTCAGTCTGCCTTGGGTGAAGTTGCAGAATTCCTCCCGCTTACGATCCATGAGACCCTCCGGAATGTGATGCTCACGGAAAGCCTCACTGAATTCAGCCCAAGTAGTGATTTGGCCAGCTGGGCGCATAGCCTCAAAGTTCTCCCACCAAAGGCTAGCAGGGCATTCGAGGTGATAGGCAGCGTAGGTAACCTTATCAGCTTCGGCTACGTTGGCAGAACGTAGCTTATGGGTGATGCTGCGAAGCCAATCATCCACATCAAGGGGCTCAACGGAGTGGTTGAACTTCGGTGGGTACAGCTTGATAAAGTCATTGAGGGACACCAGGTCGTTCCTCTGGTGACGTGCAGTATTCTGCTCAATTCGCTCTAGCAAGCGGTTAGTCTCACGCTTGTTTCTTTCTGCCTCCAGCATAACTTCGGCTAGTGAAGGCGGTTGGGGCAGATCCTCCGCCCTGGCTGCATTGGCTTCATCCTGCGCCTGGACAGCAGGGTTGTTGCGGGTGTTAACCATCCTAGGAGAAACAAAGCAGCGGTTTAGACGAGGATGGCTAAATCTTGATAGGGAAAAGCGGAATGTAATGGATAACACGGAATGCAGAGATGACCATCAGTATGACATGGTAACATAGCTACATACATACACCAACGGTCATACACGCCATACATAGTTTAGTGCAAGCCCAGGCTAAGGTACAACTACGATGAAAGACGATACATCTCATCAGAGGCATTCCAAGCTCCTATACATTATTTTTTTCTACACCTCCGGAACGTGATACACACCAAGTTGTATCCCACAAGACACGCAGGACTGTGGAGATTACAACTGTTACATTACTAGTAGAACTACTACCAACTCAGACGTCCCCGTAGTAATCCTCATAGAAGTCACCACCATGTCCTGGAAGCTGAACATGATCATCCGGAAACAGACGGTCCTGTGGAGCCTGCGGTCCATAGGGACTCGGGTGTGGCCTTGGTCCAACAAACGGTGGCAGACGGGGTCCACGAGGAGGGGTGATGCCTCCTACATCACGCCATTCCATACATTCTGGCAGACCAGATCGCACGGGGTATATGTCCCTCATGTCCATAAACCCAGCTTGCACGGCAGGTGCAAACCGTGTCAGGGTGGCCCAGTGATCAGCACGAGCATTAAAGAGCTCCATTCGCAAGGCACGATTCTCACGGTCCTTGTCCTCAAGCATCTCGGTGGTGGTACGGAGTAGTGAGCCCTCATGGGTAGAATCACAGTAAGTGGCCTGATAGTACCCCTGTGCCGCAGGGAGTGCTGCTGGCATATAGCAGAAGTCGGTGTTCTGAAGCAAGGCAGTTCTGGCTTGCATGATAGTCATCATTGAGTAAGCTCCGTCCTGCACGGACATCTCGACAGTAACCCCAAGTCCATAAGAGCAATGGAGGGGTTCAGTGGCTCCAGGGTAGGATGGGTAAATCTTGAGGGTGCAAAGATATTGACTTTGATTAAAGTCTCGGAACTGCTCCTCGATGGTATACTCGGGATACCAACGATAGCCTGTCTCAACCATCACTCAGACCAACATGGCCGTGTGACCAGGTACGCCGATGCACCGGGTCAGACGAACCACTTGGTTCTGGGAACGGGTGGCCATCTGAAAGCATGAAATAATGCAAGGCATTAGTATTTCTAGGAGAATTTGGACAGCATAACGGCTGTAAATGCTCGAAAAAGGATTTGAGAAATTCGCAACAGTTTGCAATACCACTCAACAACATCATGTCAAGGTTCTGGTTCAACCGACAACATACCAAGGTAATAGAAACTGAACCGAAGCATGGAACCAACAATCCTATAAGTTACTACGGACTAGTAACACGTGAACCTGATAGAGAGGAGAGAGCCTAGTCCTTAACCCGCGTAGAATGAGAAGAGTATGACTCAGATCAGAGGGCATGAGGTAAAGGAGTAAAAGCACCTTACGTTCCCTCCCACAATCAATTCCCCTACATATAACTAAAGCATTTCTAGACTTGACATCGACCAGTTTGGCTTATCGCACCTACAGGCAGTCCGGCTCTGATGCCAACGCTGTCAGGACCCCGATTCCAAATCACACCGATCTAGCCTGTAACACCTCATATAACATTGCGGCCTCACGCACGGTACTCCCACGGGTGTCGCCTTACCATGGCCCGGGATCGTTTGCGCCTTTTGGCTCACGTATATGATAATGTCGCTAGCATCCATATGACAGAGAACCCGGGCCGACATGGCTAGTCGTGAACCCAAAGTGGCACTAACGTATGGGGACAGGCATACATGAATCAACATCGAACGTGTCGGTCAGCAGCGTGTGAGTCCGGGCTGTAGCACTGGGCTAACAGGACTCCGGGAACCCGGGCTGTAGCAGGCTAGGCAGGACTCTGGATGTCACCGCGTGACATTTCCCCGAAGGGACAGACACAGGAACGATATGATTCACATGCCGGCCAGTCAGGTGTCCAGAGCAGTAGTGCTGGGCTAGCAGGACTCCGGTGAACCGGGCTGTAGCGGACTACTATGGCTCAAGGAGGCACCAGACTACATTTCCCCATAAGAGAGGCTGCTAAAGATAAACAACTAGATTGTCGGATCCCACACATACCAAGCATTTCAAACATACACACAATATGCTCGATATGTGCAAATACAACATGGCATCACAACAAAACTCTACAACTCAAGTACTTTATTTAAAGGGCTCCGGAGAGCCTTACATAACTTGTTCATACAGATAGGGGTCACATGACCCGACACTCAAGTCATACAATCATACAAGCACATGCGGAAGCAAACTGTCTGGGTACAGACACTAGAAAGAAAGAAGGCTTGATGAAGCCTATCTATCTACATGGGCCCTTCACAAGCCTAGATCACCACCTAGGTGGCGCGTCACTCGTCGTCGTCGAGTTCTACGTAGAACCCGTCAGAAGGGGCGGTGTTGTCGTCTGAAAACAGTAATTAAAGCAACATGAGTACAAAGGTACTCAGCAAGTCTTACAACAGATCCTACTATACATGTTCATTCTCAAGAAGGTAGTGGGGTTATTGCAGCAAGCCACCTTTGACTCTTGGCTAAGCTATCCTACGATACACCACTTGTGAAATAGTTTTCGCACACGAGTCCACTAATCACCATCTCAATACTCCACCGTGGATCCTCCCTCGTCATCCAACAAGAGGGCCATCCGCGGTACTCACACTTATCTTGAGGCTTTTAGTAGTATTCATTTACTTGTCTATGAACTGCATAAGCGACCAAGTAGTCCTTTACCGCGGACGCGGCTATTCGAATAGTTTCATACCCTGGAGGGGTGTACTTCGTCACACACGCTCTCACCACTTATCGTTGCTACACGACGTGTACTCGGCAACCTTCAAGCGGAAGCGCAACGTGGGTGTCGGCCACAGCCTACCTAAACACTCGAGTCTCTAGACCAGGTTTATCGCCTATTTAGGTTCCATCCGCAGGGAGTTCGGCCGAGGTTTCCACATACGGCCCCAAACGATCTGTGCAGGGTTCCCGGACACCAAACAGGCGACTCGGTACACCGTGCCACGAGCCTACCGCATTACAGCCCACCCCTTGGTCAGCGCTGTCCACGGCCTCCAGCTTACTACAAACACCAGAAACTACGTGCAACTCCTGGACAGAGGACAAGGGTGAATAAGAAGCCGAGGGGGTCCATTGGTTTCGGGCCCAATGTGTGGTAGTAGCTGAATCTTAAATCACGCATACAGATCTCAGTTCTTAGGGACAGTCTCAATGAAACAACCCACCATGTACTCCTACATGGCCTCCCATCGATACCTTTACCAAATCGTATTCAACACTTTACTCCCTTTACCGACACACACACTTTCACTCTAGTTCATCACCCTGATGAGCCAGACCTGACACAACTCTAAGCATAGCAAGCATAGCATTGTAGGAACACACAACATGGCTCAATCAACTCCTACACATGCTAGTGGGTTTCATCTAGTTACTGTGGCAATGACAGGTCATGCAAAGGAAAGTGGGTTTAACTACCGCAACACACAGCAGTTTGAATCGCGTTGTCTTAATGCAGTAAACGAGAGCAGAAGCGAGAAGATGGGTTGCTTGCCTGACGGAGTGGTGGTGGGATACTGCCCTTCAGTTGGATACTCGTGAATATCCTCGGAGGCAGGACCTACCACGATGAGCATACCGAAGCACAATCAACACCAAGCAAGTGCAACAATATGATGCATGCATGAGACATGGCAAGATGGATGTGTTGGGCTAAAGCAACTAAGACCAGATGGGTTTGGACTAATTTGAATCAAAGATTCAAATTCCAAGTTCATAAATGGCCCATATTAATGCTTTATCTTGTTCTGTATAAAACAGTAGGTTAACTTGCTTAATCATGCATCAAGACAGTACAGATGGATAGAATGGATTTTTCTGATCATTTTTCATATATAAATCTTTTCATTCTGAGCTATAGATTATTTTTTATGATTTTTTGAAGTTTGTGATAATTTCCGGAATTTCCAATATAAGAATAATTCCAGTAAATGTTTTACTGCGTCAGTGTGACGTCAGCAAGTCAACGGGGTCGTCCAGGTCAAACCTGACGTGTGGGTCCCCTGTGTCAGTGTCACTGTTAGATAATTAGTTATTTAGAATTAGTTTTAACTCTAACCCAGATTTATTTAGCAGGCGGGCCCCACTTGTCAGTGACCCTGGGGGGTCAACCCGTGGTCAAACCACGCTGACTCACCAGCGTTTAGCCGCCGGCGACGTCCAGACGCGGCGGTGGAGTGCAGGTTCCCTCCTCCGGCGACCAAAAGGACGGCGGAGAGTACCTACGTGTAGCTGGGGGCGAGCCGCGTCGACTGGTGGTGGTAGTGGAGCTCGGGGTAGCCGGAATCGACGCCGGCGACGAGCCGTGCGGCTGCCGGGGTACGGGCGTGGTTGAAACCGTAGCTAGAGAGCACGGCGAGGAACGTGCGAGGGTGCTACGGGTTCCTGGCGTTGCGGTGAAGCTAAAGGCTACGGTGGTGTGGCCGTTGGATGGCCGGAGCCTCGTCGGCGACGAGCTCGTGCAGCGGCGCGTACGGGTGAGCTTCGTGCGGTGGCTACAGAGCTCGAGAGAGAGAGAGGAGAGGATGGGAAGGTGGCCATGCTCACGGCGGTTGCGACGGAGCAGGCGGCGAGGTCGGAGACGAGCTGTAGCAGTGGCGACGGCGGAGGGGATCTCCGACGGTGAGCGGCGAAGGCGAGGTCGGTGGCGGAGCTTCGGGGCAACCGAGCGCTCGGGGCTCGACTTGCTCGAAGGAGCGGGCGATGGCGGTGCTGTAGGACACGCTGGAACGGCGCGAGGTCGACGGTGGGCGCGGCTACTCCGGTGAGGTGTCTACGGCGGCGTCGGCCATGGTGGGGAAAAGGCGAGGGAGAGGCGATGGGGGAGAATGACGATGTCCAGGGGCTCGGGGTGCGTCGAGGGAGGTCGGCCAGCTCATCCGTGGCGAGGGCGGCAAGCAGGTGGCGCGGTGGCGAGCTTGCGCTCGCCGGCGTCACCTCTCTGCCTGCTCTGGCGACGAGCAGGCAGCTGACTGGCGCGGGCCAGCACAGTGCTGGGCCGCCAGGTGGGCTGCCAGGTAAGTTTCTCTGCCTTCTATTCTTTTCTCTTTTTATTTATGTATGTACTGTGTTTTGAAATAGTAAAAATACTATTTCATTTGGAAAAATCCTGAAAATATTCTGGGGCACCTTTGAGATTATTCCCAACAGCCTAAAAATACCTTCAAGATTATTTGGGCATTTGAAAATATTTATAGCATTTAAAATGCCCAAATGCAAATACTTATGGCTTGTGCAAAAATCCAAGATGGCCTCCAAAAATATGAAACCATTTTTGGCAGAGGTTTTAGCCAAGACCAAAGGTGGTGAACATTTATGGAGGGCATTTCAGGTTCATTGAAAAGAATTTTAGCAAACCCTAGTTGTTCCAGGGGGGTGCTGGGGGTTTCTGGCATCCCCATTTCAGGTTTCTGTGAAATGTAGACATGATGCAACACTCTAATGCATGAACTAACTGGGATGTGACAGGGTCGCCTTCTGAGAGTCGGCCCCTGGGATATCCGGCCGGGGGGAAGGCGGCCCTGTGCTTCGAATGCTTGAAGGCTCAAATGGTCTGATAATTCTTTTCTTGAGGAGCCAGGGGGAGTCGGTTAGGCTACCCATGGCCATTTACTCCGACAGTAGTCCCCGAAGCTGATTGAGCTTCGAGGTTGGGTGGGAGTCAAGAAGCTCGGTCAGCTTCCTATCTTGACGAGCCGGCAGCTGGGAGCCGGCTTCGGTTGGGCGCGCCGTCTTGGCAAAAAAATTTGAAGTCGGAGGGCGGGAGTCTGCGGCTCGCGCGCCGGGCTGTGGGCCGGCCACTCGCCGCCTGCGAACCATGTGGCATCCCTTGGCTAAAAAGCCTGACAGCCCACACGCGCGACAAAACGTCGCCGTGGGTCGGGGGCCCGCCACTCCTACGCCCGGGCCCAAGCGCGGATTCTCTGCAGCCCAAAGTCGCTCGCACGTCTTCCTGCGGCGGTTTCGGCACGTCTTTAGGGCGCAGTTAATCGCGGGGCGTGGGGGAAGTGGGTGCAGTTAATCCCACGTCCCACCCCACGCCTCGCCTCCTCGGCTTCGCCGCGCGAGGCTATAAGTAGGGGGAGGGGGGAAGCGGCAGGCGCTCGCACGCCCCTTTCTGCTCCGCCATCTTCTTCCTTCTGCTCTCCCTCACAGCAGCGTCTCGCCGCCGTGCCATTCCACCACTCCTTTCTCCGCCACCGCGCTCATTCTGGCCGGCCTCACGCCGCGATGCAGTACGGCGGGGATTGGGACGGCTCCAACGTCCACGAGGATCACATCGAGTTCCTCCGCAGAACGCGGCGGCTGCCCGGCGCGGACAAGGTGCGGGTCCGTCTCGTGCCGGAGAAGGAGATCACGCCAGAGCCGGAGGAAGGCAAGCGGGTGGTCTTCCGCTCGCATTTCTTGTGCGGCATCGGCCTGCCGACGAGCGCCTTCTTCCGCTCCTTTCTTGAATTCTACCAACTCCAGCCGCACCACCTTACCGCGAATACGGTGGTGCTGCTGTCCGCCTTCGTCACCTTGTGCGAAGGCTACCTCGGCGTCCTCCCCACCCTCGAGCTCTGGGGGGAGTTCTTCCAGTCCAAGCTAGGCACGCGTATGCAGGGCGTGCCGGCTCAGAGTGGCGCCTTCATCGCGATGCGGAGGGTGACAGCCGACAACCCCTTCCCCGTCATCACGCTGATCCAGTCGGTGAAGCTCTGGTAGAAGTCATACTTCTATGTGAAGAACGTCACCCCGCAAGGCGACTACGTCAATTTGCCGGCTTACGAAGCCGGCCCGCCGGCGGGCAAGCGGCCCCAGTGGTCCTATCAGGGCGTGATGCTGATGCCGGCTGGAGCCGCGGCTGTCGCCCGACTGCAGGTGATGATCCAGTCGGAGGGCCTATCGGGGCCCGACCTGCTGGCCGTCTTTGTCACGCGCCGGGTGCTTCTGCTCCCGAGCCGCCCTCATCTGATCTGTCAGATGAGCGGCCAGCTCGATCCGAGTCGGATGTGCACCAAAGACATGCCGCACGACGAAGTGGCCCACATGGTGAACTACCTTGCGAACTGCAAGCTCTCCGTAGAGTGGCAGTTCGGCAAGGAGCCATATTGCCGAGCTGACCCGCCACCCGCGGTATGTTCTCTTTTTCCCTTTCTCCTCTCTCAGTTTTGTCGCCGAGTTCCTTTTGTCCGACTTTGACTAGCCGGCTTGTCTCGACAGAGTCCTCTCCTTCGGCCTGTAGGCGGGTCAGATGCGGGGCGCCGATTCGTCCCCGACCGGACGAAGCACGACCTGGAGGACCCCGACTTGGGGGCGGCCGCCATGGATGACAACACCGAGGCGGGCGGTGGCCAAGCCGGCGGCGAAGCAGGCGGCTCCGGGCTTGGAGTCAGCTTCGACGATTGGCCGGACGACGACGAGGCGGAAGTCGTCCCACACCGCCAGCCGGCGTCTGGCCACGGCGCGGGTTCCTCTGCCGCGCCGCCTGCTCGGGGCGGTGGGCAAAAGCGTCGTGCCGCGCCGGGCTTGTTCGGCAGTCAGTCGAAGAAGCCCAGAGGCGGGGCAGCGGCGACCAGGCGGGAAGAGGCGGCCGCGAAGGCGGCCCGCTTCCGCAAGGCGGTGAAGCAGCCGCATACGGTGTCGGCGTAAGTATATACTCCTTCATGTATTCTTTCTTCTTTTCTTTGGTAGTTCCTGAATCCTTGTCCTTTCTCAAAAAATCAGGGCTCCATTGTCGCTCGAGCGGGTAGCTGCCGCCTCCGTCGTCGGATCGCCGGGAGGATCCGGGAGCACTACTCGCTGCGTGGACCCCCGTGCCGATCTTCAGGCAGCGACGGAGCGGAACGCGTGGGAGGCGCGGGAGGAGCGGGAGGCACGAGAGGCGGAGGCATTGAGGGCGGCCACCGCCAAGGCGGCGCAGGAGGAGGAGGCGGCGAAGGTGCGCGCCGACGCCGCGGCCAAGGCCCAAGCGGAGGCTGCGGCTGCTGCAACGGCAGAGGGGGCCTTGCTGGTCACCCCACTGCGCGTCGCGGCGCTTGGGGCCCTAGTGCCCTCGCCAGAAGAAGCCGGCGGTGACCAGCCGGGGCTGGAGAGGGCGGACGACATCGTCGTCCTGGAGAGGGACGGGGCCCTGGCCCTGCCGACTGGGGCGAGTCAAGGCGGCCGGCCTAACCTGCCGCCTGTGCAATCGGCCGGGGGCGAGCCGGCCGCGAGGACTAATCTGGTGGTCCGGACGCCGTCGCGCTAGCGCGCGGGGAAGGCCGCATCAGAGCCGTAGAAGGCTGCATCGGAGCCGCAGCCGGCCGCGGGCTCCAGCTCGTCGGACCAGGATATGGAGGCGGCCAGTGCCAGCTCGGGGTGGACGCCGGGCGGAGGGACGGCCGTGATTAACGTGGCCGCGCAGGACGTCCGGACCCGGCTCTAAGCCCAGGCTACGGCGCTGAGGAAGTACAACGACGAGTTCCTTGCGACGCGGGCGGCCATCCGGGTCAGTCTCCTTGTCTTTGCTTTTTTGATCTTGGTTTCTTCCGTGGGGGCGCGTCAGCGCACCCACTGGGTGTAGTCCCTGAGTTCCGAGTCGGCTGCTGAGCAGGCGGCTTGGAACTTCCTAGCGGGCCTTGTTTTGCTATTCATGTTCTCATTTCGCTATTCTGCCTGACTTGCAGGACTACCACAACCTCCTCGCGGCTGCCTTCAACTCCTAGGCTCGGGAGCCGACACAGAAGACTGCTGACCAATCTGAGAGCCGGGGTAAGTGCTTCGTCTTTTATCTCGCGTGGGGGCGCGTCAGCGCACCCACTGGGTGTAGTCCCCGAGATTCGGGCCGACTGCTGAGCAGTCGGGTCGGATCTTCTTTGACGACTTCTTCTTATTGCTTCTTTTACTCCGCCATTCCTGCAGCGGCCAACGCCAGTCTAAGGGAGCAGCTGGGAGGGTCTCAGGCCGCCCTCCGTGCTAAGGAGGCCGAATTTGCCGCCTTGGCGTAGGAGCGTGACCGCCTGGCCAAGAGGTTGGCCGACCAGGAGGAGAGCCACAAGGCGGCCCTGAAGGCGGTGCAGGACAGCGAGGCCGCCCTCCAAGCCGAGTATGAGATAGAGGCGGCTAGCTGGGCCGAAGCGAAGCACACGCTGATCGACGGCTATGGCCAGATCAAAGATTTGGTTGATGGTAAGCCGCCTTCTTCTTCGTCATTGCTTGCCGCTTGCCGTTTTGGCTCGTTTTCTGACTTGGTGTTTTTCTCTTCTTTCTCTTTCTTTCTTGCGCAGAGTACTTCCCTGGCTACTCTACCGCCGCCAACCAGATCATCGAGGCCCGCCGTGAGGCGCAGAGGCAGGCTAGCGCCGAGATCGCGCCAAACGCTCGCCGGTCGCTGGAGGAGCAGCTCTTGGCGATCCAGGCCCGCCTCCAGCCGGCTCATCGCCTGCTCCGCCGGCTTCAACGTGTCGGGGCGCAGGTGTTGGCCGCTCTCTTGCCTGGTGAAGTGATTCCCCGCACCCCCAGTTGTACTGCCGACTGGCTGGAGGTGGCGGTCGGCCGCTTCGAGGCCTGGAAGGCTTCGGGGGCTCGGTCCGGCGCCAGGCGGGCGCTGAAGTTCGTCAAGGCCTCGTATCCCGGACTGAGTCTGGACCAGCTGGCCACCTAGTGGTAGCAGGCCGACACGGAGCTGGAGCCGGTGCGGCCGGCTATCATCCGGCGGGCTTCAGCGATCGCCGACTACACCGACACCAGCGCCTTCGCTCCTGAGGTGGACGACAATGGTGTTGCCCAGCCAGAGGAATGGTTCGGGCTGAACCCGGCAGACGGCAAAGACTCGGCGGAGGAGATCGACTCCAGCGACGAGGGTGAAGAGGAGGAGGAGGAGGGTGAAGACGCCGGGCCAGATGGTGGAGCGGCCGGTCAGCCTCAGCTTGACCGTGCCTCCAGCAACACGGCACGTGCGGGTGCACCGCCTGCGGCCAGCGATGATCAAGCCGAGACCCGCTAGCCGGCCACTCCTCCAGCCGGTGGCGCCGTCTCCACCGACCAACCCGGCTCCCACACCGCGCCTTTAGTCTAGTCTGCTGTCTTTATTTTCCTGTCTTATCACATTTGGAACAACATTTTGTTAAGTTTGCACAATTCCACCCACTGGGGGTGTATTCGAACTATGTTGATTACCGGCCTGTTGGGGGCTTTATATGTAGATATGATTATGCATGCGTTTGGCTTTCCCTTGTTCTTTGCTTTTCATCCTTCTGCTGTTTCATTTGCCGCCCTCCCTTCGTTGCCGCCTCCCCAGTCGGACAGTTGCTCTGCAATCTGTGGCTGGCGAAGTGCTTGGCCAGTTTGGAGGGCAAGTACTCTAGCTTTGTTGGATTATAGCGAAGTGTTTGGGAAGCCGGCCATCCGGCTATTCTGATAGCCGGCAAGCGTGGTTGGAGGCCGTCTTTTTGCTATATAAGTTCATTAGTCCTTAGCCGTTTTTCGTGTGGGCATCCTTTCTGCCTTGGCTCTTGCTAGTCGGACAGTCGGTTCTTCGAGCTGCGACTTTCAACAAGAGAGGACTCGGGAGCCGGCACACTACTTGTCTAACTTCAGGTGGAACTATAATATAACTTAAGGCGGCCAGTCCCCGGGCCGACTAGTCGAACCCGGTGCCAGACAGAAATCAAATGTAATAATACATTCATGAATATGAGACTCGTCATTCATAGATAAAGGAAGGCAGTCCCCGTGTGCCCCTCGGGGGGCCTGTTGTTTCGTACTTAATACAAAAGGGTAGCATGATACATACTGCTTTTAACTGTAAAATCTTCTCAGGAGGTTCACGTTCCATGGTCTCTCCGACTCCTTGCCAGAATCATCCCTCTTGCGTGCTCTTGGCTTTTGCGCGTCGATCAGGTAGTAGGAGTCGTTCCCTAGTGCCTTGCTGATGACAAAAGGGCCTTCCCAAGGGGCCGAGAGCTTGTGCTGGCCAGCTGTTTGCTGGATCAGCCGAAGCACAAGGTCGCCCTCCTGGAAAGATCTTGGCTTGATCTTGCGGTTGTGGTAACGGCGCAACCCCTGTTGGTAGATGGCGGACCGGCTGAGTGCTAACAGCCGGCCTTCTTCCAGCAGGTCGACGCCGTCTTCTCGCGCTTCCTTGGCCTCCGCCTCCGTGTACATGGTGACCCGAGGCGAGTCGAACTCGATGTCAGTTGGGATGACAGCCTCGGCATCATATACAAGGAAGAACGGAGTGAAGCCGGTTGACTTGTTACGGGTAGTACGCAGCCGGCCGATCGCTCCAGTGGTACGACCAGTCGGGGCTTGATGCTGGAGAGGATGAGTCCATTTGCTCGCTCGACCTGGCCGTTTGACTACGGGTGGGCAACGGACACTAAGTCCAGTAGGATACCCTGCGTCGCGCAGAAACGTGCCAGTGCTCCTTTGGCAAAGTTTGTGCCGTTGTCGATGATGATGCTGTGTGGCACACCGTACCGAGTAGTGATGTCGGTGATGAACATCATGACAGTTGGCCCGTTCAGCTTCTTGATCGGCTTCGCTTCAATCCACTTGGTAAACTTGTCCACGGCGACAAGCAGATGTGTCAAGCCGCCGCGGGCTGTCTTGAATGGGCCCACCATGTCCAGTCCCCAGACGGCAAAGGGCCAGGTGAGCGGGATGGTCTTGAGTGCAGAAGCCGGCAGGTGTTGCTTGGAACTGAAGACTTGGCATCCTTTGCAACTCTTGACTATCTCTTTGGTATCTTCCAAAGCAGTCGGCCAAAAGAAACCATGGCGGAAAGCTTTGGCCACAAGTGATCTTGAGGCTGCGTGGTGGCCGCATTCGCCTTGATGGATATCCTTGAGGATTGCCACTCCTTTCTCTGGCTCGACGCAGCGCTGCAAGACTCCAGTGACACTGCGCTTGACAAGCTCTCTGTTTATTATTGCATATGCTCCGGCTCGTCGTTGCACTAGTCTTGCTCAGATCTCATCAGCCGGCAGCTCTCTGTGGACTAGGAATTTGAGGATGGGCTGGGCCCATGATGGAGCTGTGACTTCTTCTACTGTTAGTACGACCACCATGACTCGGGTGGGTGGGTCGGGTGGCGTGAAATTGGAGTTGGCCACCGCTTCTTGTGTTACTGCCGTCCCCGGGCCGACTGCTGCAGTCCCCGGGCCGGGTTCTGAAGTCCCCGAGCTGGGTGTGACTACGGCAGTCCCCAGGCGGGTTGTCGAAGTCCCCGTGCCGCCTGCGGGGTTCCTCCAGTCGGATCCGGCTGCCTCGGGGGCAGGCGGTACGAAGATAGAGTCCGACTCTGGAGACGGCTTGATGGACGGCTTGAGGAGGCGCTGGAGGGAGACACCGGTCGGTATGGCCTGTCGGGTGGAGCCGATCCACACGAGGGCATCTGCTTGGTCGTTGTCGGCCCGTGGTACGTGAAGGACCTTGCACCCTTCGAAGTACCCACTGATCTGCTGGACGAGGAATCGATAGCTCGCCATGTTTGCATCCTTCGCGTCCCAGTCGCCAGATGACTGCTGGACCACCAAGTCTGAGTCGCCATAACACAGGATCCGGCGTATGCCGAGTTCTTTGGCTAGCCGGAGCCCATGTATGAGCGCCTCGTACTCGGCCACGTTGTTGGAGGCGGCGAAGTGGATTTGCAGCGTGTATCTGAGTTTGTCGCCTTTGGGAGAGGTGAGGACGATGCCGGCTCCCAAGCCGGTGGCGCATCTTGGACCCATCGAAGTGCATCCGCCAATGGGTAGAGTCGGGAGCCGGCGGTAGGTACTGGGTCTCGGCCCAGAGGACTAGGAAGTCGGCCAATGCTTGGGACTTGATGGCTGTGCGGGGTTGGTAGAAGATTGTGTAGGGTGCCAACGCAATGGCCCATTTAGCCACCCGGCCGGATGCATCCCGGCTGCCTATGATCTCGGCAAGCGGGGCGGTGCACACGACCATGATGGGGTGCTCTTGGAAGTAGGGCTTCAGCTTCTTGGTGGCGAAGTACACCCCATAGCACATCTTCTAGTAGTGCGGGTAGTTTTGCTTTGAGCTGGATAGTACTTCGCTTAGATAATACACCGGCCTCTGAACTAGCTGGACTCGGCCTTCTTCCGGGCGCTGGACCACGACAACTGTACTGACCACTCGGCTAGTCGCGGCAATGTAGAGGAGCATGGGCTCCTTCTCAGTCGGCGCCGCCAGGACAGGTGGAGTGGTCAGCATCTTCTTCAACTCATGGAAGGCTTGGTTGGCTTGGTCATTCCACTCGAAATGAGTGGATTTCTTCATGAGTCGGTACAGGGGGAGAGCCTTCTCTCCCAGTCGGCTGATAAAGCGGTTTAAGGAGGCCAGGCACCCAGTGAACTTCTGCACATCTCGCAATTTGGTGGGAATCTCCATCCTCTCAATGGCCTTGATCTTCACAGGGTTGTACTCGATGCCGCGTTCGGAGACCAGAAAGCCTAGCAGCTGGCCGGCTGGTACTCCGAACACGCATTTCTCGGGGTTGAGCTTGATCTGGAATCGGCGCAAGTTGGCAAATGTTTCTTTGAGGTCCTCCAGCAGGGTGCCGCGCTTCTCTTTCTTCACCACAATGTCGTCTACGTAGACGTGGGCATTTCTGCCGAGTTGCTTGAGGAGGCATTTCTGCATGCAACGCTGAAAAGTGGCACCGGCATTCCTTAAGCCGAATGTCATAGTCAGGTAACAGAAAGCTCCGAATGGTGTGATGAAGGCAGTCTTCAGGCGGTCTGCTGGGTCCAACTTGATCTGATGGTAGCCTGAGTAGGCATCCAAAAAACTCAACAGCTCGCATCCGGCCGTGGAGTCTATCACTTGGTCGATCCATGGCAAAGCAAACGGATCTTTGGGGCAAGCCTTGTTCAGGCTGGTGTAGTCTATACACATATGCCACTTGTTGTTCTTCTTCAACACCAAGACTGGGTTGGCAAGCCACTCTGGGAAAAATACTTCCATAATGAAGCCGGCGGCGAGGAGCCGGGCTATCTCTTCTCCTACGATTCTTCTCTTCTCTTCTGACAGTCGGCGGAGGGGCTGCTTGACTGGCTTCGCGTCGGCTCGGACGTGTAATTTGTGCTCGGCGAAATCCTTCGGGACACCCGGCATGTCCTTTGGGGACCATGCAAAGATGTCTCGATTCTCATGGAGGAAGTCGACGAGCTCGCCTTCCTATTTACTGTCCAGGTTTGCCCCAATGACAGCAAACCTATCTGGGTTCTCCGGGTCCAGAGGTATCTTCTTCGTCTCCTTGGCCGGCTGGAAGGAGCCCTGCGCATCATAATCTTTGGGGTTGGGGGACAAGGCCGGCTGCTTGCCGGCCATGGCCACAACCCGCTCCAGTATCTTCTTCTCTTCTGCCACTACGAGGGACTCGGAGCCGACTGCTGGCTGTAGCGCACCCGATTGACTTCTTGTAATCGCCGGCTATAGTGATGATCCCCTTCGAGCTCGGCATCTTCATCTTCAGGTAGGCGTAGTGGGGCACAGCCATGAACTTGGCCAGAGCAGGTCGGCCAAGCAAGGCGTGGTAAGGGCTCTCCAGATCCACTACCTCAAACCAGATCGCTTCTCAGCAAAAATGATCCTTGTCTCCGAAGAGAACATCCATCTTGATCTTGCCGATCGGGGAACAGGACAAGCCGGGTACGATGCCATGGAACACGGTCCGGCTTGGCATGAGCTGCTTCGCCTTGATGTTCAGCTTCTCCATGGTATCGCGGTACAGTATGTTGATACTGCTTCCGCCATCAATCAGGACGCGGGAGAATCGGGCAACTCGCCTCTCCGTTGCGAGGGTGACATCCAATACTAATGCGTAGGAGCCAGGGGACGACATCACCTCTAGGTGGTCGGCCTGGCTCCAGTTGATGGGCTTCTCGGACCAGTGCATGAACTCGGGGTTGCTGGAGGTGACTACGTTGACCTCTTGGTGCTGTCGGCGCCGACTGCGCTTGTCTTCAACTTGGCTTGTGAAGAGAACATAGGCGGCGTGCTCTTCGGGGGGTTGGAGGCGGCGGGCCGGGAGGCGGAGACAGCACCAGCCCCTCGCCCTTGGAGATCCGTGTGAGCCAGTGGCACTTCCGGGTCGTGTGGTTGGACGGCTTCGCGCCGCTGTAGAACTTGCAGGGGGCATCGAGAGTCTGCTCATAGGAGAAAGCCGGCTGCCAAGCCGGCCTGCCACCCTTCTTCTTGGGAGCGGGCTGCTCTTCGGGTTGCTCATCTTCAACTGTGGCCACTTGCCGACTGGTGGAAGGCGGCATAGGGGCCTTGCGCTTGTGATCGTTCTGGTAGGGGCGCCGATTGGAGTCGCCAGCCGGCGTCTTGGGAGCCGGAGCGATGATCTTCCCAGAGGCGTCCACTCGGAGTTCGATCTTCATCGAGGAGTCGGCCGTGGCGTACTTGTCCGCGATGATCAGCAGTTCGTCGAGGGTAGCCGGCTCGTCGCAGAGGAGTCGGTGCTTGAGGAGGGTGCCCTCTCGGCACCCGGTGGTGAAGTATTCGATGGCCTGAACCTCGTGCACCCCCTCGCAGGAGTTGCGGAGCTCGGCCCACCGCGTTAGGTAGTCGCGGGTCGACTCATTTGGCCCTTGGACGCATAGGGAGAGTTGGCGAGGCTTGGGCGGCCGCTTGTACGTGCTGGTGAAGTTGCGGACAAAGACTTCCGTGAAGTCCAGCCAGCTGTTGATGCTGTAGGGCTTGAGGCTGTTGAGCCAGGTGCGCGCCGTGCCCTGCAGCATGAGGGGGACGTACTTCACGGCTACGCGCCGATTGCCGTTGGCTATGCTGACAGCAGTAGAGTAGTCGATGAGCCAATCTTCCGGCTTCACAGAGCCGTTGTACTTGGGCGTATCTCTGGGGAGCGAGAACCCTTTGGGGAAGGGCTCGTCGCGGCTGCGGGGGCCAAAGCATGGCGGCCCGACATCGTCTTCTTCTTCTAGCACCAGGGACCGAGCCAGGCGGTCGATCCGGTGGCGGGCGTCGTTCTCGCCGACTCCTTCGCGGTGGCCTAGTCGGCCACCAAGGGTCGGGTGTGTGACAGGCGACGGGGTGGGATATCTCTCTCCTCGAGGCGGTGGAGGAGGCGGATTTCCTTGGTGCTCCACCGCTCGAGGCCGGCCTTCCGCGTCGCGCTCGATGGTGATTCGAGTCCGGCTGCGGCTAGCAGCCGGCTCCTTGTCTTTTCTCGCGCGGGCGCCGCTCGCAGTCGGCGACCGGGATGTCGCGGCATGCTCTCGGCGCTGGGGAGGACTCTCAGCGCGGGCGCCGGCTTCGTGCCATTCTGCAGCCGCATCGATCAGCTGCTGGATTCGCCTTGTCATGTAGGGGAGTTCATCGGCTCCCAGCCCATTTAGCTCTTCAGCGGCCGCCTGAGCGGCTCGCAGATTCTCGAGCGGGGTGGCGTAGACGGGGCGGTCTGCCCCCAGCATGCTGGCGATGGCCGCGCCGCGCTTCTGGACGAGGCCGGCTCGGCTCGGCCCGCCATGAGGCGGCATGCCAAAGGCGGCGCGGTGGACTTCGCGCTGGTGAGCCTCGGTGAGGCGTCTCATGGAGGCTATCTTCTGGCCTTCCGCGATGAGGGCGAGGCGGCGTGCCTCCAGGGTCTCGGCGTCGGCGTCGGCCGGGATGGGGACGGATAAGTCATGCATCACTGCTTGCAGAGCGTCGTGGGCGTTCTCGCCCGAGTTGGCGACGTGGCTGATGACCAGCACTTCGGTGACGGCGCTGCTGCCGCTGTCAGCTCAAGGGAGAGGGTCGTCGAAGACCACCACGTCGGAGGGGTTGGCGTCGAGCGATGCCGAGTCGGAGTCGACAAGCATCGGGTCGGTGGAGCCGACCGACTCCAAGTCCACAGCAAGCTCGCTGGAGATGTGAAGTTGGTCGAGGAGGCTGACGAGGCGGCTCTTGGGGTATTCCGTGCCCGCGTCGGACGTGGGCTCGTAAGAGATGCGAGTCTCGCCGAGCAGATCGGCGAGGCGGCTCGCTGCGCAGACGTCGTCGACACCTTGCAGCGCGTCGGGGCAAACACCCTCGGGCGCAGCAGGCTGGCTGCGCGCGCGGGGGACGAAAAGGGTTCCCGTCCAGAACAAGTCTCCGGACGACGGTGCACCTGGCCCCACGGTGGGCGCCAAATGTCGGGTGGTAGGTGCGACCTATGCCAACGGGTGGCTTATCATTGTGGGAGCCAGTAAGACGTCACCGGTGCCTGGAACGGGATGAGGCGAAGACATGCACGCCGGCGAATCTTACCCAGGTTCGGGGCTCTCCGTGGAGATAACACCCCTAATCCTGCTCTGCGGGGTCTCCGCATGATCACTAGATCGAAATGAGTAGCTACAAATGCTCCTTGAGCTGTTGGGTTCGAGGGAGAAGAAGAGCAAGGCTAGCCCTCCCTTTCTCTCTATCTGGAGTGTGTAACTCTAGGAGACCAACCCTTCGCATGGGTGCCCTGGGGGGTTTATATAGGCCTACCCCCCAGGGGTACAATAGTAATCCGGCTGGGTGCGGGCCCCAGCCGTCAGTGTCAGTGTTCGCTGACTTCTCCGCCGGCCCTTGGGGACTGCCGACTGGTGGGTCCCGCCGGCTGCCGGCCTCTCGGTCGACAGGTCAGCCCCACCGCTTGGGGGTCTTGTCGGCGGCTGGTTACTGTTGCCTCGCCCCTGATGACGAGGGCTTTGTCGAGGTAAGCATGGCTACAGTGTAGCCACCTTGTGGGCTCTCACTGTAGCCTTACCTCGTCTTGTCTCCTTAATGTGGCACATGTTTCGAGGGAGGGAGGTAGACGGCTTCTGGGGGCCGGCTATGCCCCTGGCCGACTAGGGGAGGCCGGGCCGCCTTCGAGCGTCTCTCTGGCTAAAGGGGCCCGTCGCCCGTGGGCCGTACTAGCGTCTGTCGTGGATGACGTCGAGACCAACATGGCTACAGTGCCGCGCGGGACGGGAGATGGCTGACCCGTACGGCGTCCTGTGGCCATGCCTGCTTCGGGATTCGGGGGTAGTGGGCTGTACTGTGGGCACGCCCCGTCTTATCACCGTCATGTGGGCATAGTTTCGGTGGGTGCGGTCTTCGCCGACTTCTTGGAGTCGGCGTTCCTCATGGCCGACTTTTGGGAGTCGGTCCTTTTGGAGCCGGCTTCCTGGAGTCGGCCATCTCGTAGCTTTCTGGGGAAGGTTTCTGGGACCGGGTCGCCTTCTGAGAGTCGGCCCCTGGGATATCCGACCGGGGAGAAGGCGTCCCTGTGCTTCGAATGCTTGAAGGCTCAAATTTTCTGATAATTCTTTTCTTGAGGAGCCAGGGGGAGTCGGTTAGGCTACCCGTGGCCATTTACTCCGACAGTTGGCAATTCGGATATGTACATCTCCTTCTTTGTAACCGACTCTGTGTAACCCTAGCCCCCTCTGGTGTCTACATAAACCGGAGGGCTTAGTCCGTAGGACCAAGAACAACAATCATAATCATAGGCTAGCTTCTAGGGTTTAGCAACTACGATCTCGTGGTAGATCAACTCTTGTAATACTCATATCATCAAGATCAATCAAGCAGGAAGTAGGGTATTACCTCGATCGAGAGGGCCCGAACATGGGTAAACATTGTGTCCCCCACCTCCTGTTACCATTAGCCTTAGACGCACAGTTCGGGACCCCCTACCCGAGATCCGCCGGTTTTGATACCGACAGCGGTGCACACCCTAAGATGACTTATACTCCTAGACGGAGGGAGTATGCTACTTTGTGTCATGCATGAAACTATAAAGGTAGTCCCGTATCATACACTAGTATCATGCACATGATACTTTCCACTATTAGTAGCCTAAAGAGAATATTGACTAATGCATGCAAACATCTTTGTCATTTACTAATGTTCATGCATGCATGCAATTTGATAATGCATTGGTAAATACATTTTTTGTGAAGAATGAGAGCATTAATTGAGTACTTTTGCTGACTACAAAAACTATTGCACTGCCTCTATCTTGGTATGAGTAGGTGAAATTTTTGAATCGAGCCCTTTAAACTAGAAGGGAGGTAGTAGTCTAACCTTGTTGTGATGACTAGATAGGACATGGCATGCACCTGGACGGAGGAACTAGTCTGCATTGTGCATATAAAGTTTTGTCTGAAGTCAATGTACCTCTACTTTGACCAAACTTATAGAAAAATGTATGATCATTTACAATATCAAATCAATATTTTTATACTCATCATGAAATGTAGTTTCATAAAATATATATTTGGTATTGTAGATATTGATATTTTTAGTATAAATTTGGTCAAACTTTGACTTGACACAAATCTTACGCGGAGTAAAAAGGACCAGAGGGAGTCTCATGCATGCGGAGTAGGCAAAAAAAATGCTCATTTAGAGCCGTCCGAAGTCTCAAAGAGCGCGACCGCGCGAGGGAGTTGAAGGGCGTGGGAGGCGCGACGGTTGACGGAATTAAGTGAAGTTACATGCACGTGTCGGCATGGCGTGCGAACACGCAGAAGCTATATCGTCAGGCCTACGATATGGGTCTAGTAGACATGACATCTAGTGGTCCCGCATAGTACTCGAGAACTCTTTGGGGGCATGCAACCTTTTATCCACTGGGCAAGACACCACCCCACGCCATTCGCATGCCCTACTCGTCCCCGTCTTCTACCTTACAATAGTTCGCTCCCAGTCGTCCCATCCTTTCATATTACACCAATTCCACTTCTCCTAACCCGCCTCCAAAATCCATGGCCTCCCAAATCTCCATGATTGGCGGTGAGTACAAGGTTAGAACCATCACCGGCGATGAGTTCATCGTCATCTACACCCGTAGATCCGCGATGGTGGAAGCATGCCTTGGTCGCTTCCTACACATGTTCAAAAGTTCAAAGGATGAGTGGGTCGCTGGACTAGATGTTGCCTACACCACAGTCCTGGAAAGGGGGAAGCTTCTAAAGGAGGCAGAGATGAAGAAGCCCACCATGATTCAGGTTTGCGTACATAATGTGTGCTTGGTCTACCACATAAGCCATGCCGACGTTAGGTGCCAGGATTTTGTGTCCGTCCTCAAGGACAAAAGAGTGAAATTCGTTATTGTAGACTTAATGAATGACAGGAGAGTCCTTGGTCGGATAGGCCTCGTTGTAGGCCAGCCCTTCGATCTCCAGAAGGAAAGCCTGGTGTCCTCCTCTCAGCGTTCAATGCTGACCCTGGCAGCAGCCATGATTGATCCTTTGTACGCTCAACTGAAGAAACCTCACCCGGAGTTTCATCATGCATGGGAGTCGAAGACAATAGATGAAGATCACATCGTGTACACAACAACGGATGCCTACCATTGTTTAAATATCTACAACGGTTGGATGAAGAAGCAGAGCCGAGTGTCCGATTCAAGCAAAGAAGTGTCGGCGAAGAGGAAGAAGAGGAAGAGGAAGAGGTACGAGGACGAAGTCGAGGACGTGGACTCGGACTCCGAGTAAGTTGGCACTGCCATTGCTCATGCTGGTTCTACTGCAATGTCAAGCAGACTAGTTGCTTAGTTTTATTTCAGGGGTGTGTTGTGCTGAGCCCCCAGCAGAACTATGTTTATGTTCTTTCGCATTATTTGAACTTAGTTTTATTTCAGTTGCGTGTTGTCCTGAGCCCCCAGCAGAACTATGTTTATGTTCTTTCTCATTATTTGAACTTTTTAGTACGTACGGTAGTACTAGTATGTATTACTACTGTTCTTCTTGTAGTTGGTACTACTGCTCGTATCTTCGCGTTCCTACTATACTTAATACATACTAGTAGTATATTTTGGGTCAGTCGATTTGTGAAAGAAGTTTTACGAAGCGAAGGAAGAAGATGACAGAGAAGCTACCCCAGTGTCTATATTAGGGTGGCAGGGTGCCCATGATCTATCTTATGAGTGTTGGGTGTGGAATCCAGTTCGCCAGAAAAAATGGATCGTGCCCGGGGTTAAACCGATGGCGGGAGTGGGGGGAGCGGTGGCAGGCGGTTCAGGGGAGGGCGGGGCGGCGGCGGCATGCGGTTAGGCCTGTCGCAGGCTGGCGGCTCGATGCCTGAGAGAGAAGATGAATAGTGCATCAATTTCGGAGGATGAAAAGCCCTTCTAGCCATCCATGTTGCATCCAATGGTTCACAAGAGTCGACTAACCCAAATTGTTCCTTCAGATTGCAGGATCCATGTGGCATTCAAGGTATCGAAGGTAGATTCCACGTCCACACCTGGTTTGCGGGCTCGGCGCGGGCGCGACCGGCTTCCACCGCGATAGCCACGATGTGCGCTTCCTCCGTGCGAGCAGAGACAACAATGACACGCTAGCTCCTCCTCGTCGGCGTGCTGGAGCACGCGCTCGTCCTCCTCTTCATACGCTGCGGGCATAGACGCGGCTCCACCTGCTCGCGTGCTTGGCAGCACGGCGGCATCGCGAGGAGGGACTGCAGACGACGTGAGCGGGCGAGCCTTCGGCTTCATGGCACAGGGATGGCGGGGACACAACGGTGATGGCCGAGAAATGGTCGGCCGGAGCAGGCGGGCGCCGGCATGCGCAACAGAGGCGTGACATATTGATGAGTGCGCATATGGGAGCTTAGTTTAGTTTTAAATAGGGTTGGTCAAACTTAAAAGAACAGCACACTAGTACACGTAAACATTAGACTAAGGCATCGCTTATACTACCACATTAGTTAGCACAACATCAATACGGAATCATGTGCAAGCACGTGCACTACGGCCGCGCGGTCGATCGAACGGTGCATCACCGTGTCGCGCTCGAAGGACATCCACCGAACCTTTTTGTGTGTGTGAATACAACCCCCGAATATTACTCTACTTTTTACCTGGAAAAGTTCTTCATGCTACAATATTTCCGTATATTTGAATTTAGCTTTAGTTCATTATTATTTGGATTTGGACGTTTTAGGTGCGCCCTAGACATTTCTTTAATAATGATTAGGTGTGTGTGACTGAGAGAGACTGCGTGTATGTGTCCATATGTGTGTTGTGGCGGAAGGGCAATGTGGAGACGGTGTGCATGTGATAGAGACATATAGAGGTGTGAATGTGCAAATGATCATGCATGAGTGAGACATAGGGAGATGTCGGTATGTTCTGTATGCATGAGAGAACGGTCTTCTATTTGTACTTGTGTGTGTGCGAGAGAGAGAGAGAGAGGAGCATCCATAAAACAACAACCATCTCTCTCGATTCATCCGTCCCTCACACGATCGCATGTAACACATGCATCAACACACACATTTTGACACCCTCACCCGCCCCCTGCTCACCGCAAGGCCCACACATCGCTCTCTATCTCGCACGCACAATCTCTTCATGAAAACCCTATTTAGTATATAGATTTTTGTCACATGCACACACATTCTCTCCATAGGTTTGATTTCTCTCAGTATCTGACACACACCCCCCCCACACACACACTGCACACACACACTCCCCCCTCCCCAAGCACCCAATTCATCCCCATCCAAGGTTATATGGCGACCGCTCTCGCTAGTGCTTCTCTGCACCCCAGCATGCACACCACCTCAATCTTCAAAGAGGGCATCGAGGATATCGAAGACGGCGACCACACTGCACTAGAGAATGCGGGGTCATTTGGGAGCAGGATGATGTGACGACGGCTGACTGACTCCTCCCCCTCTCTCTCCCACACAAAATTATCAATCCCTCAACCCATGAGATCCTTCCCCTCTCGTCCATGTTTTTACAGCTCTCTCATCAAACCTGTTGTCTCTTCTCCTTCCACATGTACAAAATCTGGATGCACACGCAGCTCACGTATATTACATGTCTCCATCTTTCTCACAGACCTAACTTCTTCCTATCTCTCTCTCTCTCTCTCTCTCTCTCTCGTTCGGTTTGTTTCCTACTCTCTCGCCCACATACATACAATCTTTCCCGCCCTATTTGCTCCATCTTGGAAGCTCTCTCTACATGTTTCATTCACACATTGGGATGTGTTTCAAATGTTGCTTTATAATGGATCATGTAGAGTTATGGTTGGTTTTGTTGCATCCTACAAAGTAATAACTATGAAGTGCATTTAGATTTTCATTTGACTAGGATTATGTGAGTTTGAGCATATTGTGAAGTACTATAGACCTCATATACATCTTGGAATTCAACAATGATTCTAACTATTGAAATATATAAACCATTACATTCGAAGTCAGTAGCCTAATATATTTATTTCATGATTACAACAAATGATTAATTCCATTGCAAACTAAGAAAACAAATGTGTACTCCCTCCATTTTCATTTAAGTCTGCATATTAGTATTGGTCAAAGTCAAGTTTTGTAAACTCTCACAAAGTTTATAACAAACAATATTAACATATACTATAACAAATAAACTTCGGTCAATCATAATATGCAGAGTTAATAAAAACGGAGGGAGTACTAGTAGTTACTAGTTCTATTCGCTAGTTGCTTAGCCCAATCACCCAACACACCAAATGGCGAGTTCAGTGTTACAAAATTTTGAGGTTGGCGGGAAAATCTCCCACGGCCCTGATTCGAGTAGTGTGAAGTTACCATCATGCCCTTCGGAACAGGCCTATGGATGCTGGTGGATAGGGGGGCTGTTTTGGTAACTCCAGGTTCATCCTACCCAGCCAACCCCACCCCGGTACCCAGAGTAGTACACCTGAATAATCCCCATTTTCTATCCCCACCGCAAAATAGACTTCTCCACGACACCGCAGCCTTCGTGCTCCTCCCCTTCTACATTGAAGCACTCGTCCACCGCAGCGCATCTGCCTCATCGATGATGTCGTACACCACACTAGAGCCGGTCCACCGTCGTCATTGTACATGGAGCCTCTTCCCCGGCACCATCTTCCACGGTCTCGGATTTGCTTCCCGGAAGCCGATGCTAAGCGTAGAAGCACCACCATCGTGGACAATGAACTGAATGCCGTTGCCGACCATGATGCACAGAGGCCGCCGCGACCATCGTACTCCTCCTTGATTGGAATGTGTATATTGAATCTCTTAGCAGTACATGTGCAGTTCCAATTTTGTTCATACCTACCCTTCAAATTTCCAGGTTGCTATTGTTCCCGTAAAAGTAATTGGTTATAGTCCAACAGAATATCACCGTGTAATTGTGCGTCGCTCTTGTATTGTGCTCTTCTTGGGTAGGTTCTTCATCTGCAACCAGTAGTGTGGCAAATGATGGAAAGTTTTTTAGAACTAGCAAGATGCCCATGTGTTGCACGGAACATCAAGATGCATTTGTATGAGTAGTTTATCTTGTGGGAGCAAAGGATGAATGAGGGAAGGCCTTATCTGCAAACGTGGAGAGAGGTACATGTATCTTTTTGCAAAATTGCCATAGTTTCCTTCCTATCCGTCAGATATAAATCAGACGACCTAAATTACAGGATGGCAGGCACACCGTCATCACCAACTCCGTTTTTTATAAGCAAAAAATTAGTGATAAATATAAATATAAAATAAATATAATATATATAGAAGAATACAAAAGAGAGTAGAGATAGCAGGGACGTCGGGAAAGGATAACGCGCGTGGGAAAAAGCTGTCCGGCGCACGCTAGTTTTGGCGCGCGGTGTCCGACGCGCTTTATAAAATACGACGCCCTCCCACCGCTCTGTGCCTCACCACCGCTCTCTCCCCACTCTTTCTCGCCTTGCCGCTGTCATGCCACCATGCTGCCGGGAAACTTGGGGCTATCGCGGCATCCGCGTGCGCCCCTCCGGTGCCTTCTCTGCCGAGATCTGGTTCCACGAGATGCGCCTCGGCCTCGGCACTTTTGACACCACCCATGAGGCCACCCACGCGTACGACTCAGTAGCGTGGTGCCTCCGGCGGCGGCTTATCACCGATGAGGATCGTCACGACAGGCAGGCGCCGAGATGGACGAGGAAGCCATGGCACTGTGGCGCCAACACTTCCCGCAGGACATCATCAACGAGCGCGAGTTCTACGCGCAAAGGATGGCGGAGAGGGATAAGAGGAGGGTGGAGCGAGCCGCCTTTCATGAGGACAGGCATACATGGAAGGCGACCGCTCAATTAAACATCAAGCTAGGAGCAGCGTCGCCCTGGGACTCCGACGACGATTGGTATCTTGACGCCTACATTGAGACGTCGGAGGAGGACATCACCAAGGTGGAGTCGGACGATGAGGAGTAGTTGAATTATCTTTTTTTATCTATCTATGCTATATCTATGGTGAGAACTATCTATGTATCAACTCGGTGTCGAATGTGTATCGAGTCAGATTAGAAAGGAGAAAAAAATATAGCGCGCTGCTAGAGCGGCGTGCGCGCGCAATTTTTTGCAGCGGTCGCTGGAGCCAACACTTTGTGGCCCGCAAAAACTGGCTATTCTGGCGCTGTAAAATTTTTTTTAATGCGCGGTGCATTGCCCTTCTCTTGGAGATGCTCTAACATGGTGGATGAGTGCTTTAATGTTGCCCACAAGATGCGTGAGTATTACTATATTTTTCTTGCCATGTTGATATTTTAAAACTAGGAGTGCGAACATGCGGAGGACCAATGAAGAGCAAACACGGGATATTGGGGACATCTTCAAGGAACGTGGCAAGTTAAAGAGGAGCTGCACCGAACCTATAAATTGAGCTTTGGTAAGTAACACCCTTTCAATTACTCTTGTTTAGCCTCGTGTTCTTTGATGTGTATATGTTGTAGTTTCTGTTTCTCTTAGCCTCGTGTTCTTCGATGTGTAATAAGAAGAGTCTTAATCGTCCTAATACTTTCGTTTTTAGCTAGATGTAGGAAGTGGGTGTTCTCACCTTGGAGTCTGTTATTATATTTCTCCTTTTGAATTCACTTCTTCGAGTCCTGTTTATCTGGCTTCTACTAAATGGATCTAGGTTGCTCTGACTATTGATCTAAAAAAGAAGTAACTTCATGTCAGGATGCAGTTCCTACGAGGAGAGAAGTATGGTCAACCTTGAGATGATGTTCCCAAAATGAGGCTGGACTACACACAAGGCGCCCATTCCATAATGATGCTGGATTAGACACAAGGTGCAAATTCCCAGATGATGCTGGATTACACACAAGCCACGTGGAGTCGTCAACTGTTCGTGTCCTCGTGGCTCTAGTAAAGGCTGAAAGAAAGCATGCAACAGCCCTTGAGAACGTAGCTGAGTTCCTGAAGAAGCGAAAAGAGCAATCATATGCTCTCTTCACCCAAGCCAAAGAAGAGATGGAAGAAGCCAGAAAGAAGCTAGTAGAGACAGAGCAGGCTAGGCATCTCCTGCTATCTAAAACTGTTTTTTTTACAGAAAGACTGTAAAGGAACCCCCTATAGTATAATTGGTGCAACAAACCCAAATTTCAAGTACCGTGCCTTGAACCTGGGTGGGTGGGAAGGCATCAGCCCCTTCCCACCACTAGGCTATGCCTTAGTCTGCTCTATCTAAAACTGTTGTCAATACAAATTTTCCTTCATAATAGCTAGGTTCAAATGTTTGTCCAGTCAGCATGCCTGTTATGATGTCTGTGCATCTACTGATGTGGCACAAAATAATTTTTTTTGGGTCATGTAATAACAACAATTACTTTCCAAACAATAATAGACGAAGCATTGGACATGGTATATTTCACACGCAAGCCCAACATTCAAAGTTGAACTTCCACATCAAACTCATGTTCACAGATATCTGCACATTCCACTACTGGAATTAGCTTATTTGCCGTCTGCAAATTTTTTGCCGTCTGATGGCTGACGGCAAAGAAGGTCTTTGCCGTCCGCTTACATAAAACGGATGGCAAAGAACTAGCTGATGGCAAAGAAGGTCTTTGCCATCAGCTAGTTCTTTGCCGTCCACTAGCGGACGGCAAAGAATCTTTGCTGTCAGCTAGCGGACGGCAAAGAGAGAGATGGGCCCCACTAATGAGCTCCTTAGAAAAAACCTAACGGCCCCCTCTTTGCCGTCTGCTAGCAGACGGCAAAGAGCAAAAAAGTGGACGACAAAGGGGGGTGGACGGCAAAGAGATAACGTTATTTTTGGCAGACGACAAAGTGAGCTCTTCGCCCTCTGTGTTTTTTTGGCAGACGGCAAAGAGGATACACAGCACACAGATCGATCACGCAGATCGATGACTTGGCAAGATCTCAGACGCACATCTCCACCCTCCGTCGGACACACACCCCAGCCACCCATGACGCACGCGCCCCCAGGGCAGCACCCACGCGCCCGGCCCCACGCCCTGTCTTCTCTCTTCCTTATCCCCATCCCCACCGCATGTCTCTCTCTCTCATTTCTCTCCCTCTCGATCCAAATCGAGGAGGCCGGCCGGCCGGCGCCCGCCACCGCCTCGACCCCCGGCCCCGGCCAACACCTCGCCGGCCCCTGCCTCATCCCTCGTCGCCCCTGCCGGCCTCCGCGCTTCGTCCCCCATCATGCGCCGTCCGCCTCTGCCACGCCACCGGAGCCCACCTCCGCGCACCGCCCGGCTTCGCCCGCCCCCGCTCGCCGCCGGCCTCCTCCGCAAGACGCCCGGCCTCGCCCGCCTCCACCTACGCTGCTCTCTGCCTCCCTCTCTCAGCGCGCCTCCGAGCACCAGCGCCTCCGAGCACTAGCAGCCACCCGCCTCCGAGCACCAGCAGCCGAGCCACGGGCCATCACCTTCGCTGTTCTCCTTTGCAGCCCGCCTCCGCATGCCGCGGGCCTCCACCTCCGCTGCTCTTCTCTGCCGGCGATGGGGCTTGGCGCTGACGGAGTTGGTGCGGTCCAATGGATCTAGCGCTCGGACGAGGGTGGCGAGCTCCGGTGCGGCGGCGGACGGTTTGAGCTCCTCGGGTGTCCATGGTGGTGTCGGTGTGCTCCTGTCCATGGAGAAAGGAAGGAGAAGGCAGAGGGGTGCGACTGCTGGTTGTTGCTGCTCCACCGAGCATGGCACAGGGGATGGTTGCAGGGAGGCGCGTTCGTCCAGATCGAACACCTGTATTGTAACGCAGTGTAATCCGTTCGTGTGTAATCTGTTCGTCTTGTTAAACAGAGTAGTTTTGTTCTGGATCAGCAAGCTATATGATGGATAGTTTTGTCCTGTGAAATCCGTTCGTTCGTTGTTGATTCTTGAAACAACAGTGTTGATGGATACTGTGGTGTTCGTCCTCAGTTTGTTCCTCGTCGCCTCTGCACTTGGACTATTTGTTCGTTTTTCTAAAATAAAAAAATTATTTGCCATCTGTAATGTTTCTGGCCGACGGCAAAGAAAGAGTCTGTGGCAGACGGCAAAGGATGGCGTGGTTTTCCGTCTGTAGAAGACGGCAAAGAGGTGGCAGCTGGCAGACGGCAAAGCCTCCCGTTAGACACCTAACGTGGCTAACGTCTATCCTTTGCTATCAACTTTCTTTGCCATCTGCTTGCCTAGGAGAGCTGACGACAAATGTCTTTGCCGTCCGCTGTTTGAAAACAGACGGCAAAGAAGCTCTTTACCGTAACTGTCTTTGTTGTTCATGTTTGCCGTCTGCGGCTGACGGCAAAGACCTTTGCCGTCAGCTTTCTGGTCCTTTGCCGTCTGCCATGGCAGACGGCAAATCAGCTGATTCCTGTAGTGTTCATAGATAATGTGCACAACCACGATTCACTTCAAAGCCAAAAAATGTGAGGAGAGTTATAAATAAATGAAAATCTCTAGTTCCTACTACCAGTGCAAGCACACCAAGTCAAGACCATACATAATTAATTATATTTTGGAAATTTTTGACTAAACGCGAATAACTTCTGGAGGCAGGTATAATATTTCTAATGCCAGCCGCGGCTGGGGTCCACAATGTTTTGAGCCAAACTGGGCAACACACCGGGTGTCTGCAGGCGACGTGGTGGTCGCAGCATTCGTGGGTTCAGAGTGGCAGTGGATCCCGTGGAGTACTACTCCTCGGTGTTAGCGGTGACCGTAGACGTGTTGGCCACTTCCGCCAGCATGCCACGGTTTCGCCAACGTTTGCATCGGATAGCGCGGACAACCAAGGTGCACTGGACGCCGTGGTCCCCCATGTACCGGCGTGCAGCAACTGGCCACTCCTCTGCGAGCAGGCTTGGAGCATCGAGTTAATGCACCAGGGGCCAGCTTGGAGCGGTGGCTTGCTCCTCCGCTTGACCGCCTGCAGCCTCGCCCATGGTACTGACGGCCTGGGTCGGGGAGGGAGGTGGGGGAGCGTGTTGCCTGGCTCGCCGGGGCACCCAGCCGGCTTTTATGACGGAGAACTCGCCTTCCTACTCACCAGATGCTATGGAGAGCGTGGAGAAAATGGTGCAAGGAGGATATGGGGAGCAGCGGTGTGGTGCGGTTCTTACCAGGCGTCTGGCCTCGTTTAAATAGCGGGCGGACGAGAGGAGCCAACCAGTGTGTGTTCTAAAATGCCGGCCGGCTCACGGAAGGACGTGTTGCCGGCACACGCGTGGATTCAATGGAGGCAGGCCAGGCAGTCTGAAGTCGGTTGCATGCGGTGAGGAGGCGTGTTCAGCCTGGCCTGCAGCAAGTGGTGCCCTATTGGCCGACGTGCCGGTTCAATGTCAGAGAAATCACTCCCTCCAATCCTTTTTTGTTTGGGCATAACAAAATCTCATTTTCCATTCACATTTTACAAGACAAACTTTGACCCAAAATACGATGGGGACTAGTAAACCAGGACGGAGGTAGTACTTATTCTAAAAACTAGTATAACGCGACGTTGAAAATCAGAACTCTTACCCCGCTAAAAAATGATATTTTAAACGTGGCTACTCGATCAGTGGTGACTCGCGAGCCACCGCCTCCAAGTCGTTCACCTGTGGTCCCGACCATCAACTCCTACGGATCAAATTATCACGCGAGCTGACTATTTCTACAAAGGTGCGCTCCACCACGTACCCGGTACCCGCGCATGCAGCAATCGTGACCTAGGGTTTTAGGGTTTACTTGTTTACGGTGCCGTTACGTAACTCTCGTGTGTACGAGACAGCGAGAGACCGACTGCGTGCGTGCTCTTCTTCTCTTCGTATATGTACTCCACCATTTGTCTGATGTCCAAAAAATTATACAGTAGTAATAACTAGCAATGTGCCAATGCATTGCGACACGTTCAAAGTAGATTAATACATATTCACTGATTTGATAGAAAATAGTCTAGTTTTGAAATACGTATATCACTAAATATATGTCATCTTTCACTCAAAATATATTCCTTTGGCGGTTTTGATGAGATAAGGGAGGAATGTGGTTGGTTTCAAGATTCGAGAAGTGGTATATTCTTGTAAAAAGCCCATGTGTGTGTGTGTGGTGTGTGTGAGAGAGAGAAGGAGAGAGGAGGAGGACAGAGTGCGTGTGTGACAAAGACACAAGGAGTGTGTGTGCGAGAGGTATCACCATAAAAAATTAGGCGATAGTGTGTGTGTGCACGATCGAGAGGGCGTGCCTCAAGAAGGGGCGAAAAATCTACATAGATACAAGGAGCACGAGAGAGACATGTACGAGATAGTGGAAGCAAGAGTGTGCGGATGTATAAACCTATCTGGAGGCCATTCGATCAATGTTTGTGAGAGAAATATGAGTCGGGGGTGCGAAACTGAGAGGTTTGTGTGTGTGTGAGAGAGAGACGATAGTCGGGAGGGGGAGTGGAAGTAGGAGTTGTGTGTGTGTGAGAGAGAGAAAGGTGGGAGAGTTTTTCTGACCGGTAAACAAATAAATATGTCAGCTTTATAACTGAGATGAAGACGGAAAGGAGACCGCAACAAACGTTGTGTGTGCGGGAGAGAGTAATTTTAGTGGTACGAGTCATATCTAGAAAGATATATGGTGTGTGAGAGAACCCTAGAGAGAAAGACAAAGTGAAAGACGACTGAGTGTGTGTGTGTGGCGGTGAAGAAGAAAGCTTAGGTACCTAGTGATACTAGAGAACGATAGAGACATGAGAGATAATGAAAACCGTGTAATGTATAATGACAGGGAGAGTGTGACACTTCTCAAGGGAGACGTCGAGAGACCATGTTTGTGAAAATAGGACAAACATGAAGTGAGCGTGCGGGTGAGCTGGAGAAAAGAGAGTGATAGCTACACGCAGGAGTATGCGAGAGAGATAGGCGTGAAAGGAGATTCAAATATTTAGTTGCTTGTATGGAAAATGTCAACATAAAAGGGATTCAAATATTTGAATTCGAGATGATGATACATGTAATTCATACTCGAACAAAAATTGATCTATCAAACATGCATACTCATATGAATTCACGCACATCTATGTTATTTAATATCTAGATATTACTGATCCATATATTTGAGTAGAACATAATTTGGTTTAAATTTTTTGAATTCAACCTTCTGATTTTGAGATGATTGTATTTCTAAATCATATTATATATATAAAGGAGTAGGATTCTTTGTTGTGCTTTTGAAAGTATATGTCGGCGTCCTGGGACAAGGGGTGCCCCGACTTGCCTGCCTGCGGCCCATGGCATGGCTTCATCGGCGGCCTGGTACGGCCGAGCTTCAGGATCAAGAACCAAAGAACCTCGCGAGGGGCCAAGCCTCGCGAGGCGGACAACAACAAGACCTCCTCGAGGGACGGCCTCCTTAGGCTGGCTCGCGAGGAGTAGAGATTTCTATGCAAGGCTCACCTCGCGAGGTTCAGATGACGTGAGCCATGATGATCGAGGCCAGGCGGGCGCCAGCGGGCGCAGTGTACCAGTTTCCTCTTTTGCGCTAAGGAGGCAAGCGCAGGTGCGGGGTCCCGAGGAATCAGCCAAAGGTTTCCATTTCGGTGCAACAAGACCAAGACCACCAGGACGGCAGGACGGAGGTCATTGCCGAGCCCACTGCGGCGTCACAACCAGAAGCTTTTCGCAGGCGAAGACTGCTTTTGTCAGGATAGCATGTACTAGCTGTCCCCCTTTAAATTTGGCCATTGTGGGATTCCTTCCCACCTTACATTTTGGAAGAGGACCAAGGGCCACTATAAATAGGACTTAGCCACCACCATAGAAGGAGGATCATTCAGATCATCGTCACACCCATCAGCTCATCGAGCACAAGAACACCTCGCCTCCTGAGGCTGTTCTACCATTGTACTGGTTCATCCTCAGCCCCTTGAGGCAATCCACCACAAAGCTGGAGTAGGGTATTACACCGCAAGGTGGCCCGAACTAGGATAAACTATTGTGTCCCTTCTACATCCAGTTCATCGAGTTAGGCAGTGAGATTAGCGAGTAGGCAGACTGGGGAGAACGAGTTCTTCACACGCACCCCAGAGTTCGAACCTCTCAACGGTCTGTAGAACCCCGAATCCGACATTTGGCGCACCAGGTAGGGGTGCGTGGGAGCCTCTCTTCCATCGGTCGACCCGCCACTGCTCCACCGCTTCCATGGCTGACGCCCGTCGAGCCCGTTTTGAGCGTCGGGCCGCCCTCGCCTCTCGCGTCGCCTAGACGGCGCCTGCGGTGGGCCTCCCCGTCATTCTCCATTGCCTGCCGCCAACGCCGCCACTGGCGTGGCGGGGCACGAAGAGCAAGCTTCATCGCTGCACCCCTCCATGCGGCGTGATGGATGCAAGGCCACTTCGTCACTGACTCCGGCTAGTTCGTCATCTCATGCTCGTCGCGCGCCGACGGACGCGCAGGCTGTGCTGTCATGGCGTGAGAGCTTCTGCGCTACCACCCCGTTGACAACTTCTATGAAGACTGGCTGGACCGCATCACCGAGCTAGTCAGCGTCGCTGTGGGCTCTCCTGCACCACCTCTCTCGCTGCCTCGCCCGCCGCCTGCTGCAGGCGACGTAGCCTATGGAGCACCTCCTCCACCTCCCCGTCAAGACGTCGCCCCTCAGGCCAAGGCGCACGGCCCCACGGCGTGACCCGCCGTGCAGGGCGCCCGCGCGTGAAGAAGAAAGCTGCCAGGAGGTCCAGCGGCCGCAAGAAGATTCTCCTGAACTCCCAGCACCACCACATCAAGACCGCGCGCTGCCTGCGGTGGTGGCGCGTGAGCGCCTAGATCAGGCTCCACCTCCACGATGAGCTCCCGTGACTACCGCGGGCTGTCGTGCCTTCACTCCGGAACTTCTCAACATCGTCTGGCCGGGGATGTTCAAGCCTGACCTGCCTCCATGCTACGATGACACCCCCAACCCTGTTGAGTTCCTGCAGCTCTAAGAGCTGAGCATCGAGGCGGTCAACAGCGATGAGAAGGTCATGGAGAACTGGTTTCCCATGGCCCTCAAAGATGGTGCACCCTCATGGCTCTTGAACCTGCCCGTGGGATCGATCTCCTCCTGGGGCAAGATGCGCGAGCGTTTCGTCACCAACTTCCAGGGCACTCGCGACCGCCCGCCGGCTGCAGGTGACCTACGGCGCATCAAGCAGCAGCTAGGGGAGACCCTGCGGAACTACATCCAGCGCTTCAACAGTGTTTGCCTCAAGACCCCCAAGGTTTCGGATGAGGCCATCATTTCAGCGTTTTCTGATGGCTTCTGCGATGTCAAGATGAAGGAGAGATCGCCATACACGAGGACCTGTTCACGGCTCTAGAGATGTTCAACATGGCAACCAGGTGCGGGAGAGCTGAGGAGGGTCGCCTCTTCCTCCTGGAGCTCCCGGGGACAGACACAGAAGACAAGAAGGCCAAGGCCAAGGAAGTGAAGTGCAAGGGGCCGGCCATGCTTGCGCTGAGCCGGAGATGAAGCGAGGCTGCGACCACCCAGAGTCATCCAAGGGCAGCCGCCCGTTCTGTGTCTTCCACAACGTGCACAACCACAACACCGACGACTGTCAGGAGCTCAGGGCCATCTGCGACAGGCGCCTCGGTCGTCACCCCGAGCGCAACGACCGAGGCTACGGCCGCAGAGGATGCCGAGAAGGAAGACGCTGGGACAACCGCGGCCCCCGCAAGGAATGGCGCGATCAGCCTCGTGAGGAGCGCTGGCAAGCCCAACCTCGTGAGGGCACCTAGAGATCAACCTTGTAAGGATCGTCCTCAGGGCAATGCCGGCCTCCCTCCGCTGCCACCACCACTAAGAAGGAACGACGACCACCACCAGGACGAGGGGGCTGGGGGCTTCCAGGAGCCTCGCACCCTCGCCTGCATCCTGGGCGGTGCTCAGGCCCCAGCCTCTCATCACATCTTCAAGCCGTTTGCCCACGAAGTTAACGCAGCCCTCCCCAAGCTCGAGGCCACGCGACCGCTAAGGTGGTCCAAGTGCACCATCAGCTTCAGCTCGACCGACCAGCTCAAGTGCGCGGCAACTGCTGGTGCCCTCCCGATGCTCTGCTCGCCCGTCATCAGCAATGTCCTCGTCACCAAGACTCTCATTGATGGCGGTGCGGGGCTCAATGTTCTTTCCATCGAGACGTTCGACCGCCTCCAAGTGCCCTATGACTAGCCGCAGCCCACCAAGCCTTTCTCAGGAGTAACCGATGGCTCCACCACCCCGATAGGGCAGATCCGCCTCCCTGTCACCTTCGGCAAGCGCGACAACTACCACACTGAACTCATCGACTTCGATGTTGCCCACATCCGCCTTCCGTACAACGCCATCCTTGGGTATCCAGCCCTAGCCAAGTTCATGGAGGTGACTCATCATGGTTACAATGTCCTCAAGATGCCAGTGAACAGCGACATCATCACGATCGCCTGCGAGGAGAAGGATGCAGTGTGCTATCTCGAGTGCGCCTACCAAGCTGCGGTAGTCAAGAGCCCTGACAGTGAAGGCACCGTCTACCCTCCTGAGGTTGTCCCCAAGAAGAAGAAGTAGCTGCTCCACCAAGGGCATCAGAGAACGGCGTCTCCAGCGGCACCACCTCAGGACCTGCGCCCATGGACGGGGCGCCTCCCTCTCTCGCATAGGAAGGCGCTCCCGGCACCCCTCTCAGGCTGGGCTCGAGGGCTCTCCTCTGGAGGGCCTTTGACCTAACCAACGTCACGAGGGAGGCGCTCGGGCACCACGTGGAGGCATGCTTCAGCGCGCGCTTCTGCCAGGAGGGCACAAGGTGCGGGGTGCTAGGTACTTAGGAGTTCATCACCAAGGCAACCAAGGAGCTTCAAGAGGCGAGAGCCATGCGCGGCGATCGCCGCGCACCCCCCGGCGCGGCTCCTTGTCCTGGCGAGGACAGCGAGCGCGCCTGCGTCAACATCCCTGGGACCAACAGGGCCGCATCTCAGGAGCGCTTCTGGCCATCGCGCGTTGGTCAATGCGAGGGCCCCCCTCACAGCTACGTTTGCATGCCTTTCGGCCTGCCGAACGCGGTTGTTACCTTCAAGCGCCACATGCGGTGCGTCCTGGCGGCTCAGGAGGCCAGGCACTAGGCGTTCCTGACGGAGATGGCGACGGTCCTTCACGAGCCTGCCGGGCCTCCGGAGCCTCCTGAGGCGCAAGGCCAAGGTGGCTCGTGAGGAGGGACTCCTTCAGCACGCATCTTTAGCTACTCCAACATCTCTTCAGCAACGGTGCTAGGTGACATTTTTCGGTTTATCAGTTGGGGGCGCCCCTCGGGTTACATGTAACACCCCGCATGTAACTTTCCATATTTGTAACTCCAACTCTTGCCATTTCCGGCTATGTGTGATGATATTTCCTCCGTGGTCGGGTTTTGTCTTTCGTTTTGTATTTTGTTCATGTCATGCATTTCATATCATGTCATCATGTGCATTGCATTTGCATACATGTTCGTCTCATGCATCCGAGCATTTTCCCCGTTGTCCGTTTTGCAATCCGGCGCTCCTATCTCCTCCAGTGCACCCCTTTTGTTTTCTTTCGTGTGTGGGTGTCAAACGTTCTCGGAATGGACCGAGGCTTGTCAAGTGGCCTTGGTATACCACCGGTAGACCACCGGTCAAGTTTCGTTCCATTTGGAGGTCGTTTGGTACTCCAACGGTTAACCGGGCATCCGCAAAGTCCATTTGTGTGTTGCAGCAAAAAACCCTCCCTAAACAGCCCAAAACCCACCAAACTCTCTTCCATGCTGTAGGTCATTCGATCACGATCGTGTGGGTGAAAACCGCACCTCATTTGGACTCTGCTAGCTCCCTCTAGCAATATAAATGCATCCCTCCCGAATAACATTCACAGTCCCCGAAACCCTAACTTCCCCCGCCACCACCGGACGTGTCCGGCGCCCTCCGGACATCTCCCTGCCACCGCGCCCGGTGAACCAGCGCCCGCCACGTGGCGCTCCC
>NC_057799.1:466567029-466576675 GCF_018294505.1 Triticum aestivum | reverse complement strand
CCTGCGTCGCCGTCGTCCGCCGCCGCGCCTCCCGCCGGGCCCCGCGTCGCCGTCCTACCTCCGGCCTCTCCTTCCTCTCCACCGGCGTCGCGCCACCGCCGGCGAGCTCGAAGCTCGGCCCCGGCCCCAATCCGATCTGGTTGAGTACGAAGGTTGACTTTCCTCGAGACCCTGAAAATATTCTCAGTCTTTTGCATTTTACAGCAAGTACACCTGTTCATCATTGCATAACTCTCTGTACATAGCTCCATTTCGCGCGTGTAATATATCGAAATGTTCGTCTCGTGATGCTCTTCATTTTGTTCAATTGCACCATGTTCACTAGAGGCCATCTTGATGCCCAAATCTCTGTTGCAAGAGTGCTAGTTGCTGTTATCTGCTGGTTCTTATCAGAACTTGGAGATTTGTCATTTTTGTATCATTTAATTGTGCATCTTATGGGCATGAGCTCTACATGTGTTTTGTTGTATGCCATGCCATCTTTCCAGTGGTGTATGCCTTGTATTTTTGTGATCTCTGTGGTGACTAGCACAAGCATGCAAACTAGGCTCCGTAATGTTTCTGATTTCAGAGACAGTGATTTCTCTAAGTCTTTGTCTGCTGTTATTTTGTTGCCATGTAAACTTGATGCTACAGAGAGATCCATGCATATTTTGGAGATGTTCAGTAAGGATGTTTTGTATCTATTGTTGTAATTGATCCATTCCTGCCCTTGTTTGCAATTATGGAGTGCCATAGCATGACTCAATCTTGCTCTACTTTTGCTATAAAATATTTCTGGCAGATTGTTTATGTGTTATTCAATTTTGCCAAGCTTATTGTAGTTGATCCATACATGCTATGCTTTTGTTCTTCCCATGGATAGCTTCATAAACATGCCATCTTGCTGTAGGTAGGCTTGTTTTGTCATGCATTGCTTTTTGGTGAGTGCATCAAGCTATGCTCTTTTCTGCTAAGTCTGAAACCTGTTAACGAAACTTGCTATGTGCACATGGTTGCCGTCATATCTTCTGGTCCTTTTTGGCTTATGGTTAGTAAGGGACTTTTGTCACATGCATTTAGTAGAATATTGTCACGCCTTGTTTTTCCATGTTAAGTTCCTGTAGCATGTTGATTTCGCGCTCTGAACATTGCTACCTGATGCTGTTTCAGGCATGTCCAGTAATCTTTTATCTTTTGCACTTTTGCGATGCTTGTTTGAGCTTGTTATTTTGTGATCTAGCCGTAGCTCAGTGTTCATCTTTGTTCAAGCATCTCCTGTAGATTAGTGCCATATGCTTTGTTGTTATGTTGGAGTGCTGTAGCATTGTTACTTGTGGCATTTTAAGTGCTATCATGCTGTTAATCGCAGATTCGTGTCATTCTTGTTTTGCTTGCCATTTGCAAACCGTGCATCCGTTTCCGGTGATCTTTATATCGATTTCGACCGAAATCATCTCATATTTCCAGTGGCATGGTTGGTTTGCCAAGTTACTGCCTTGTTCATCATTTTCCTTCCGGAGCACGCATATGCATCGCATATCATATCTTGCATATCATACATGTTTTGCATCATGTTGCTTGTGCATTTCTCGTGATTGATTGTGGTTCCGTTTGTTTGTGTTCTTGTCTTGGGTAGAGCCGGGAGACGAGTTCGTGAACGAGGAACCTGTTGAGTACGCTTACGAGGATCAATCTTCGACAACTCTGAGAACCTTGCAGGCAAGATGACCACCCCTCGAAATCACTTCTATCTTTGCTTTGCTAGTTGTTCGCCCTATTGCCATGCTGCGCTACCTATCTCTTGCTATATCATGTCTCCCATTTTGCCATGTCAGCCCCTAACCATCTTTTCCTAGCAAACCGTTGTTTGGCTAAGTTACTGCTTTTGCTCAGCCCTTCTTATAGCGTTGCTAGTTGCAGGTGAAGTTGAAGTTTGTTCCATGTCGGAACATGGATATGTTGGGATATCACAATATCTCTTATTCAATTAATGCATCTATATATATTTGGTAAAGGGTGGAAGGCTCGGCCTTATGCCTGGTGTTTTGTTCCACACTTGCCACCCTAGTTTCCGTCATACCGGGATTATGTTTCTTGAGTTTGCATTCCTTACGCGGTTGGGTGATTTATGGGACCCCCTTGAAAGTTCGCCTTGAATAAAACTCCTCCAGCAAGGCCCAACCTTTGTTTTACCATTTGCCACCTAAGCCTTTTCCCCCGGGTTTTCGCGAGCCCGAGGGTCATCTTTATTTTAACCCCCCCGGGCCAGTGCTCCTTCGAGTGTTGGTCCGAACCGAGCAGCCTGCGGGGCAACCACGGGGAAACTCGAGGACTGGTTTTACTCGTAGCTTGACTTATCCGGTGTGCCCTGAGAACGAGATATGTGGAGCTCATATCGGGATTTGTCGGCACATTCGGGCGGCTTTGCTGGTCTTGTTTTACCATTGTCAAGATGTCTTGTAAACCGGGATTCTGAGACTGATCGGGTTTTTTTGGAAGAAGGTTTATCCTTCGTTGACCGTGAGAGCTTATGATGGGCTAAGTTGGGACACCCCTGCAGGGTATTATCTTTCGAAAGCCGTGCCACGGTTATGAGGCAGATGTGAATTTGTTAATGTCCAGTTGTAGAGAACTTGTCACTTGACCCAGTTAAAATACATCAACCATTTCGAAAGCCGTGCCACGGTTATGAGGCAGATGGTCTCTTCTCGGCGGAGTCCGGGAAGTGAACACGGTTTGAGTTATATATGACATAAGTAGGAGTTCAGGATCACTTCTTGGTCATTGCTAGATGACGACCGTTCCGTTGTTTCTCTTCTCGCTCTCTTCTGCGTATGTTAGCCACCATATATGCTTATTGCCGCTGCAGCTCCACCTCATTACCCCATCCTTTCCAATAAGCTTAAATAGTCTTGATCTCGCGGGTGTGAGATTGCTGAGTCCTCGTGACTCGCAGATTCTACCAAAACAGTTGCAGGTGCCAACGATGCCAGTGTAGATGATGGGGTCAATCCCAAGTGGGAGTTCGACGAGGAACGTGGTCGTTACTATGTGTCTTTTCCTGATGATCAGTAATGGAGCCCAGTTGGGACGATCGGGGACCTAGCATTTGGGGTTGTCTTATTTTCATCTGGATTTTGACCGTAGTCGGTCTATGTGTGTATTTTGAATGATGTATGAATTATATTATGTATTGTGTGAAGTGGCGATTGTAAGCCAACTCTTTATCCCATTCTTGTTCATTACATGGGATTGTGTGAAGATGACCCTTCTTGCGACAAAACCACTATGCGGTTATGCCTCTAAGTCGTGCCTCGACACGTGGGAGATATAGCCGCATCGTGGGCGTTACAAGTTGGTAATCAGAGCCATCCCCGACTTAGGAGCCCCCTGCTTGATCGAATCGCTGGCGTTGTTGAGTCTAGAACAAAAATCTTTTGTGTCTTAGAATTATATATATCGGAGAGTAGGATTATTTTTACTCCTCAGTCCCTTCGTCGCTCTGGTGAAGTCTCCTGACGTAGAAGTTTTGACTCTTCTCTCCTCAAATTTCACTAAAAAAAATTTAGGATCACGCAGGTATCTTGGAATCGTTCCGATGGTTTTGTGACGAGAACATTGTTCCTGGTGCCTCCTGACATTTAGGGGTTGTGGCAGTGTCCCGGGGGGTTGAGCTCCGAGGTGTTGTCGTCACAATTTTTTCGTTGCAGTTCTGCAATACCTGAGTTTCGCCGACATCGAAATCTCTTTTTTGCAGTTGTTGGTGAGATCACCTCGACGCCACCCAGTACTGGGGCGGGAGTTCGGGAGTATTGCCATAACTTGTATAACGGATGCTTTTCGAAGGTTGAAGTAAACGATTTCCGAAGGTTTCTTGGTTATGTGTTGACGGATGGATACAGCTGGATCTAGGGATTGCTAGTTTGGGTGATATATTTTGTGTCCCTGTATCCCCAACACCAGATTGCATAACCAGAAAGTTTCGGGAGTTTATAAGTGGGAATTCAAGTAGCCTTACGATATCTTTCTGACAGACGCATGACATGAGATTGGGGTTCGACGTCTAGTGGTCCGCCTGTACACGGTTGGTTTTACAGTGGTCTCGTAGTGTCTTAAAGAGTCCTTGGCTATGCCGACTCGGGGACGCTTCGTATGTCATGTGCACAGCCTTGTACATGATGGTGCTGTACGATTGAGCCCGTGTGGGCCCCACCACGAAAACTTCGGACGAAATCTCTATCATATGTTTGTTCCGCCTTATTCTGCAAGCCAATACTTTGTTTTGTTTTGAATTGTGGTATTCGAGTTGCTTCGAAATCAAATGTTGATTCCACACCTTTTTCTAGTGGCTTCTGAACTTAATGGAAGTGTGACGATTTACTATGGAATTCATTCGTTCATCCTCGTTCGAATGTTTATTGTGAAGACTATATGTTGCAATTTCTATCCGTTGATTCTACTTATCTATTTGTCTATCAAGATGCTAACGGATGTCACCCTCTTCAGGATGGCTCCGCCAACGCGTCAGAATCTGGAACGCAATGAAGGGAGTCAAGCGAACCCTCCGCCACCACCTCCACCTCCGGAGGCATGGCAAGCTATCATGGCAGCCACCAACGCCAATGCTCAGATGATTCTGCAAGTCTTGCTAGAACACACCCAAGGGCAAGGCAATCAAGGAAATCAAGGTCAAGGCAACAATCAGCCTCACTTTGCCGCTCTCAACCAGTTTCTCGCAAATCAGCCCAAGTCTTTCAGCTACTGTGCCAAGGCCACGGATGCCGATGATTGGCTCGTGGACATCAACAAGCATTTTGAATGTAGCAATGTCAGGCCTGAGGACTATGTCAAGTTCGCTTCTTTTCACCTCAAGGACCAAGCTGCTGATTGGTATCAACAGTACAAAGATTCCAGAGGAGGTCGTGTGATCACTTGGACTGACTTCTGTCTGGATTTCAAAGCACACCACATTCCACAAAGTGTTGTTGAGAGCAAGCGTGAGGAGTTCCGCAATCTCAAGCAAGGCAACATGTCTGTGTATCAATACAACATCCAGTTTTAGAAACTTGCTCGCTTCGCTAAACAAGATGTTCCTGATGAAAAGAGTATGATCTATCACTTCAGAGGTGGCCTTAGAGAGGATCTGCAGTTAGCTCTCGTTCTTGTTGAGCCTACTCAGTTTGATCAATTCTAAAATATGGCACTTAAGCAAGAGGCTGCTCAGCTCAAGTGTGAGGCTTCTAAGAAGAGAGTCAGAGACGCAGTTCAGTCTTCTTCTTCCTCACTTGTGGCAGCTAAGCAACAGGAGTTCTGGTTGCCTCCTGCTCCTCCGTTTCGTCAGCCTTACCAGCAGAAGAACAAAGGTGGCCATGGTTCTTCCAACTCTTCCAACTCTGGCTATCAGAACAAGTCTGAGAATCAAGCTCCAAAGTCCAATGCTCCTTATCACCGTCCACTCTCAGAGGTGACTTGCAACAAGTCTCAGCAGAAAGGTCACTATGCTAACAAGTGCTTCAACCAAATGCGCCTTCCGCCTCCTCCTCCTGTCAGATCTTCCAGCAATGCAGTGGTCAAGCATAATCCAAAGTCTGCAAAGGTGAACATGATGAATGCAGCTCAAGCGGAGGAATCTACTGATGTGATAATGGGTAATCTTCTTGTTAATGATATTCCTGCAAAAGTCTTATTTGATACTGGTGCTTCGCTCTGTTTCATGTCAAGACCGTTTTTTGCCAAGCATGAATTCACTTGTTCACATCTGGGTAAACCCATGGATGTCGTTTCTCCGGGTAAACGTTTGAGTTCTAGTATGATTGTTCCAGACGTTTCCATCAAGATGGGGAACTATAAATTTCTGTCTTCTCCAGTTGTTCTTGGTGACTCGGATATTGATCTAATTCTTGGGATGGACTTGCTTTCCAAGCACAAGGCTCAACTTGATTGTGCTGCCAGGGAAATTCAATTGACACACTCTTCTGAGGATGTTATCATTTATGCCGCTCGTGATGAAACCATTCGGTTATTTTCTCTCAATGAGAAGGGCGAGTTGAATGCCATCTCTTAAATTCCAATCGTTTGTGAGTATCAAGATGTCTTTCCAGAAGAGCTTCCGGATATGCCTCCTCACCGGCCAGTTGAGTTCGTTATCGATCTAGAGCCTGGCACGAAACCCGTTTGCAAGCGTCCATACAAACTTGGACCCAACGAGCTGAAGGAATTGAAGAAACAGCTCGATGACCAAGAGCGTCTGGGTCTGATCAGACCGAGTTCATCTCCATGGGGTTGTGGTGTTCTTTTTGTCAAGAAGAAGGATGGCATGGACCGACTTTGTGTCAACTACCGTCCATTGAACAAGAAGACAATCAAGAACAAGTATCCACTTCCCAATATCAATGAGCTATTCGAGCAACTCAAAGGTGCAAAAGTTTTCTCGAAGCTTGACCTTCGTATGGGTTATCATCAGATTCGCACTCGTGAAGAAGATATTCCCAAGACAGCATTCAGAACAAGCTTTGGTTCTTATGAATATAATGTCGTGTCTTTCGGCCTTGTCAATGCTCCTCCAGTGTTCTCTTGGATGATGAATTTCATCTTCAACCCCTATACCAATGAATTCATCCTGGTGTATCTTGATGATATCTTGGTCTTCTCCTAGAATAAAAAGGACCATGCCAAACTTTTGCGATTGGTGCTCGACAAGCTCGGAGAGTATCAATTCTATGCGAAGTTCTCCAAATGTGAGTTTTGGCTCGATGAAGTTCTTTTCCTTGGTCACCTCATCTCTGCCAAGGGCATCACTGTTAACCCCGAGAAGGTGTCCGCAATTGTGAATTGGGAACCTCCTCAGAATGTCAAGCAGCTCCGCAGTTTTCTCGGTCTTGCAAGCTATTGCCGAAGATTCGTTGAGAATTTCTCCAAGATTGCAAAGCCTCTTTCCAACCTCCTCCAGAAGCATGTGAAGTATGTCTGGTCTCCTGAGTGTGACGTTGCTTTCAACACTCTCAAAGAGAAACTAGTCATAGCTCCTGTCTTGACTCCTCCTGATGAATCCAAGCCATTTGAAGTTTTCTGTGATGCTTCTCTCCAAGGTCTAGGTGCTGTGTTAATGCAAGAGAAGAAAGTTGTGGCCTATACCTCTCGTCAGTTGAAGCCCAATGAGAAGAACTACCCCACTCACGATCTTGAGTTGGCGGCAGTTGTCCATGCATTAATAACGTGGAGACACCTCTTGTTGGGAAGACAAGTGGACATTTTCACCGATTACAAGAGTCTCAAGTACATCTTCACTCAGCCCAACCTCAACCTCAGGCAGACTCGATGGGTCGAAATGATTCAAGAGTATAATCCGAGTATTGAATATACTCCAGGTAAAGCAAATGTCATTGCAGATGCTTTAAGCAGGAAGGCTTATTGCAACAGCTTAATCCTCAAGCCATTCCAACCAGATCTTTGTGAAGCTTTCCGCAAGCTGAATCTCCAAGTTGTTCCTCAAGGCTTTCTTGCCAACCTCATAGTCAATCCTACTTTGGAAGATCAAATTCGTGAGGCACAACTTCTTGATGCCATGGTGAAGAAGGTGAAACGTGGTATCGACAAGGGTCTTTCCAAATACAAGTGCTATCACATTCATGACAGAGACACATTATTCTTCGAGGACCGGATTGTGGTTCCTAAAGGTGATCTAAGGAAAGTCATAATGAACGAGGCGCACAATTCTCTCCTGTCCATTCATCCTGGAAGTACGAAGATGTACCATGACCTCAAGCAGTCGTATTGGTGGACTCGAATGAAGTGAGAAATCGCTCAATTCGTGAATGAATGTGATGTCTGTCGAAGAGTGAAAGCAGAACACCAACGACCAGCTGGTCTCCTCCAACCTCTTGCTATCCCAGAGTGGATGTTTGATCATATCGAAATGGACTTCGTGACTAGTTTTCCAAAGTCCAAGCGCGGAAATGATGCTATCTTCGTTGTCATCGACAAGCTTTCTAAAGTGGCTCATTTCCTTCCAATCAAAGAATCTATCACAGCAGCTCAGTTGGCAGAGCTTTACACCTCCAGAATTGTCTCCTTGCACGTCATTCCACAATTGATTTCTTCAGATCGTGGAAGCATCTTCACATCTAAGTTCTCGGACTACTTCCAGAAGGCCATGGGCACTAACATTCGCTTCAGCACAGCTTTCCATCCTCAAACTAGTGGCCAAGTAGAGCGAGTCAATCAAATTCTTGAAGATATGCTCAGGGCTTGTGTCATTTCCTTTGGCATGAAATGGGAAGATTGTCTTCCATTTGCCGAATTCTCCTACAACAATAGCTTCCAAGCGAGTTCGGGCAAGGCCCCATTCGAGATTCTCTATGGCAGAAAGTGTCGTACTCCTCTCAATTGGTCAGAGACTGGTGAACGCCAACTTATTGGCAATGACTTAATCACAGAAGCCGAAGAAATGTGTAAAGTCATCCGTGATAATCTCAAAGCCGCGCAATCGCGCCAGAAGAGTTACTATGATAGTAAGCATCGCAATTTGGCTTTCGAGATTGGAAACCATGTCTACCTCCGCGTCTCTCCAATGAAAGGCACTCGTCGCTTCGGTATCAAAGGGAAGCTTGCCCCTAGATACGTGGGTCCTTTCAAGATCATTGGCAAAACAGGCGACCTCGCATATCAACTTGAGCCTCCTTCCAACTTCGCGAACGTGCACGATGTGTTCCACGTGTCACAGCTCCGCAAGTGCTTCAAGACGCCTGAGCACACCATCAACTTCGAAGAGATTGACCTCCAAGAAGATTTGTCTTATCATGAGCACCCCTTTGCTATTCTTGAAGAAGTTGAGCGCAAGACTAGCAACAAGTCAATCAAATTCCTGAAAGTGAAGTGGTCGCACCATTCCGACCGGGAAGCCACCTGGGAACGCAAGGACCACCTCCGTTCTGAATATCCGGAGTTCTTTCAGTCCTAGATCTCGGGACGAGATCCTCTCGTAGTGGTGGAGTGTTGTAACACCCCGCATGTAACTTTCCATATTTGTAACTCCAACTCTTGCCATTTCCGGCTATGTGTGATGATATTTCCTCCGTGGTCGGGTTTTGTCTTTCGTTTTGTATTTTTTTCATGTCATGCATTTCATATCATGTCATCATGTGCATTGCATTCGCATACGTGTTCGTCTCATGCATCCGAGCATTTTCCCCATTGTCCGTTTTGCAATCTGGCGCTCCTATCTCCTCCGGTGCACCCCTTTTGTTTTCTTTCGTGTGTGGGTGTCAAACGTTCTCGGAATGGACCGAGGCTTGTCAAGTGGCCTTGCTATACCACCGGTCAAGTTTCGTTCCATTTCGAGGTCGTTTGGTACTCCAACGGTTAACCGGGCATCCGCAAAGTCCATTTGTGTGTTGCAGCAAAACCCCCCCTCTAAACAGCCAAAAACCCACCAAACTGTCTTCCATGCTGTAGGTCGTTCGATCACGATTGTGTGGGCGAAAACCGCACCTCATTTGGACTCTGCTAGCTCCCTCTAGCTATATAAATGCATCCCTCCCGAATAACATTCGCAGTCCCCGAAACCCTAACTTCCCCCGCCGCCACCGGACGTGTCCGGCGCCCTCCGGACATCTCCCCGCCGCCGCGCCCGGCGAACCAGCGCCCGCCACGTGGCGCTCCCCGC
>NC_057799.1:466445784-466566652 GCF_018294505.1 Triticum aestivum | reverse complement strand
CTGCCCGCGTCGCCGTCGTCGGCCGCCGCGCCTCCCGCCGGGCCCCGCGTCGCCGTCCTCCCTCCGGCCTCTCCTTCCTCTCCTCCGGCGTCGCGCCACCGCCGGCGAGCTCGAAGCTCGGCCCCGGCCCCGATCCAATCTGGTTGAGTACGAAGGTTGACTTTCCCCGAGACCCTGAAAATATTCCAAGTCTTTTGCATTTTACAGCAAGTACCCCTGTTCATCATTGCATAACTCTCTGTACACAGCTCTGTTTCGCGCGTGTAATATATCGAAATGTTCGCCTCGTGATGCTCTTAATTTTGTTTAATTGCACCATGTTCACTCGAGGCCATCTTGATGCCCAAATCTCTGTTGCAAGAGTGCTAGTTGCTGTTATCTGCTGGTTCTTATCAGAACTTGGAGATTTGTCATTTTTGTATCATTTAATCTGTGCATCTTATGGGCATGAGCTCTATATGTGTTTTGTTGTATGCCATGCCATATTTCCAGTGGTGTATGCCAGGTATTTTTGTGATCTCTGTGGTGACTAGCACAAGCATGCAAACTAGGCTCCGTAATGTTTCTGATTTCAGAGACAGTGGTTTCAGGTAAACTTGATGCTACAGAGAGATCCATGCATATTTTGGAGATGTTCAGTAAGGATGTTTTGTATCTATTGTTGTAATTGATCCATTCTTGCCCTTTTTTGCAATTATGGAGTTCCATAGCATGACTCAATCTTGCTCTAATTTTGCTATAAAATATTTCTGGCAGATTGTAGTTGATCCATACATGCTATGCTTTTGTTCTTGCCATGGATAGCTTCATAAACATGCCATCATGCTGTAGGTAGGCTTGTTTTGTCACGCATTGCTTTGTGGTGAGTGCATCAAGCTCACAAAGATGCCTTCATATTATTATTTCTGCCATGCTCTGTTTTCTGCTAAGTCTGAAACCTGTTAACGAAACTTGCTATGTTCACATGGTTTCCATAATATCTTCTGTTCCTTTTTGGCTTATGGTCAGTAAGGCACTTTTGTCGTATGCATTTAGTAGAATACTGTCATGCCTTGTTTTGCCATGTTAAGTTCCCTTAGCATGTTGATTTCGTGCTCTGAACATTGCTACTTGATGCTGTTTCAGGCATGTCCAGTAATTTCACCAAGTCTGTGAACCTGTTATCTTTTGCACTTTTGCCATGCTTGTTTGAGCTTGTTATGTTGTGATCTAGCCGTAGCTCAGTGTTCATATTTTGTCAATCATCTCCTGTAGATTACTTCCATATGCTTTGTTGCTATGTTGTATTGCTGTAGCATTGTTACTTGTGGCATTTTAACTGCTATCATGCTGTTAATCGCAGATTCGTGTCATTCTTGTTTTGCTTGCCATTTGCAAACCGTGCATCCGTTTGCGGTGATCTTTATATCGATTTCGACCGAAATAATCTCATATTTCCAGTGGCATACTTGGTTTGCCAAGTTACTGCCTTGTTCATCATTTTCCTTCCGGAGCACGCATATGCATCGCATATCATATTTTGCATATTATACATGTTTTGCATCATGTTGCTTGGGCATTTCTCGTGATTGATTGTGGTTCCGTTTGTTTGTGTTCTTTTTTCTTGGGTAGAGCCGGGAGACGAGTTCATGAACGAGGAACCTGTTGAGTACGCTTACGAGGATCAAGCCTTCGACAAGTCTGAGAACCTTGCAGGCAAGATGACCACCCCTCGAAATCACTTCTATCTTTGCTTTGCTAGTTGTTCGCTCTATTGCCATGCTGCGCTACCTATCTCTTGCTATATCATGTCTCCCATTTTGCCATGTCAGCCCCTAACCATATTTTCCTAGCAAACCGTTATTTGGCTAAGTTACCGCTTTTGCCCAGCCCTTCTTATAGCGTTGCTAGTTGCAGGTGAAGTTGAAGTTTGTTCCGTGTCGAAACATGGATATGTTGGGATATCACAATATCTCTTATTCAATTAATGCATCTATATATATTTGGTAAATGGTGGAAGGCTCGGCCTTATGCCTGGTGTTTTGTTCCACTCTTGCCACCCTAGTTTCCGTCATACCGGGATTATGTTCCTTGAGTTTGCGTTCCTTACGCGGTTGGGTGATTAATGGGACCCCCTTGACAGTTCGCCTTGCATAAAACTCCTCCAGCAAGGCCCAACCTTGGTTTTACCATTTGCCACCTAAGCCTTTTCCCCCGGGTTTTTGCGAGCCCGAGGGTCATCTTTATTTTAACCCCCCCGGGCCAGTGCTCCTTCGAGTGTTGGTCCGAACCGAGCAGCCTGCGGGGCCACCACGGGGAAACTCGAGGACTAGTTTTACTCGTAGCTTGACTTATCCGGTGTGCCCTGAGAACGAGATATGTGCAGCTCCTATCAGGATTTGTCGGCACATTCGGGCGGCTTTGCTGGTCTTGTTTTACCATTGTCGATATGTGTTGAGGATATAACCATTAAAGTCACCCGCCCAGGAGGGGCCGGGTTACGTCATAATGGCCATCACGCGAAGCCCAGCACCAAGCTTGAAGACGGCGGGCCAAGATGGGCTTAAGACCCGGAGATGGCTTAAGGCCCGTCGTTATAAACCGCCGTTATGGCAAGAGATGTAGTGTAAGGCAAGAATAGTTAGGAGTCCGAGCCGGACACTGTTATGACCCAGCCGGGACTATGAAAGCCGCGGGGCGCCAACCTCTCTATATAAAGGGATGACCCGGCGGCGGTTCAAGGACAAGTAAGATCAGATCGATAACCAGGCAGGACGGTTTAGCTCCTGGTCGTCGAAACCCTAAGCAATACAACCTCAACTGGACGTAGGCTTTTACCTTCACCGTAAGGGGCCGAACCAGTATAACCCTCGTATTCCTTGTCCCGTTTAACCCCTTTAAGCTTCCTAGCTGCGATGGCTCCACGACTAAGTCCTAGCTCAAGGACATCTGTCGTGACAATTCCACAACAGTTGGCGCCCACCGTGGGGCCAGCGCACGGTGGATTTGAGTTCTTGAAGGGCAGCTTCGAAGGGCTCAAGGGATACGCTGTGGGCCGGATGACCAAGAGTCGTCGCGGCAAGCTCTACATCGACGATGCGACCTCGGGCCCCGACGCCGGCTCAATCGAGTACGGATATCGGGTCCCCTTCGGTGGAATCCACGTCTTCGTTGGCAAGATTGGTGAGCCGGGCCCTGAGCCGGATCTCTGCACCGATCTCATTGAGACGGCTCAGCGTGCACGATCCGCCCGGGCTCTTCCTACCTTGAAGCATGTTTTGGTGGGATGTGTCCATGGAGGACTCTCTGAAGGATCTGGATCTGGTGATGAGACGGCCGCCGGCTCTGACGGCGGGTCGGCTACGGATGAGTCAAACTCGTTATATCAACTCCAGGACGGCAGGCTCGGGGGCTGTTCCGACGGCGACAGTATTCCGGACCCTTTTGAGCCACCGAGCCGGGTCGGAATCTTCATGGCCGGTGCACAGCCTGTTCAAAACCCCGCCGCCGGGTCAGGAAACCCGGTGCCCTCGCCGGCTCAGGTGCTGATGGATCTCACGGACAAGATGACGGACCTGTTGACCGCTACGGTTGCCCCGGCGGATCAAGCTCAGCATGACGCGGAGGTGGCACAGTTAAAGTTAGATTTAGTAAAAGCCAAGGAGGATCTGGCGGCGGAAGGGATCAGGATGGCTGCAGAGAGGGCGGCTCTCGACACCCAGACTCAGTTGATTCAGGCACAATCTTTCCGTCTCACGATGGATCAAAACGCGTCCAATGAGATCATGAGAAGGAGGCATCAAAAGGCCCAATCTCGACTCCCTCCGGTTTACGATCCTCGAAACCTCTTCAACACGCCTGGTGCAGGGCCTAGTAACCCGCTGGAGACCATAGCGCCCAGGACTGGAACACCAATTCAACCCCAAGTGATGGGGCCTCCCCGGGTGAGCCCTGCCCCGCCTCAGTACGTGCCAATACCCCCGGGTCATTATGCCAACCCATTGGAAAACATGGTCGCCGCGGCAGCGCGGCTGGCGGCTCTCCCAATTGATGGTGACTCTCCAATGACGGTTGAAACTCGCCGGGTCAGAGAACTCCTTCAGACGGCTCTGGCGCAGCAAGAGGCATATTCTTATAGCCGGGATAGGATGCATTCGACCCCTCGTCCAGGCCGGAGCCCGACTTATAGCAGACACATGGCCTCAACAACCGGCTCGAGTAATGTCCGACGCCATGACCTGCCTCCTGGCCACGGCCCGGCTCATAATGGAGCTTTTCATGCGCTAGACCAAGACCGAGCACGGCAAGAGGCGGGGCAGATGCCTGAGTTGACGGCTTACCAACCACCCCAGGCTTACCCGACGGCTTCCATCGACGTGGGTATACCTACGAGGACCGGAGGTGTCCATTGCCTAGTTCCGGCTCTCCGCAATGAACGTCTGACCAAGGACTTCGAAGGGCCTAGGAAGGTGCCTAACTACACAGCTGATCTACAACCCGGAGCCTGGATCGAGAGTTATGAGATGGCCATGGAGTTGCTAGAGGTTAGCGAAGCGGCGATGGCAAGTACTTCACCATGATGTTAGATGGGACTGCCCGCACTTGGCTGAAAGGGCTGCCACCCAATTCTATCGGGTCTTGGGCTGAGCTGAAAGCCCGGTTCATCCAATACTTCAAGGATACCTGTAGGCAGTCTATGTCAATTGTGGATTTGACTAACTGTAAACAGCAGGAGGGTGAGTCTACAACCCATTGGGTTCGCCGGGTCAAAGAGATAATACATTCATCTGATAAGATGGATGCCGACTCTGCAGTCCTAATGTTGGAGCAGAATTGTCGTTTCTTGCCCCTGAAGATGAAACTCGGGCGGCTCAAGCGTGATTGCAATGATATGGGTATGCTGATGGCAGCTCTCGTCAAGTACGCCGATTCTGACAGTACCAAGGACCCCGCGTCAGATGATGAAAGGACAGGGAAGGGAAAGAAGAATGGCAATGGCAAGGGCCCTCAGCATAACCCGGCGAACCAAGGAGGTAGCAAGCGTAAGGCTGATGGCAGCATGGAGTTTGTGGCCAACGCCAGCTCACAGGGTAACAACCAGTGACGCAAGGGGAGGCCACCTCCCCGAGCCCCCGGGTCAGGCCCGACGCTTGAGCAGTTGCTGAATGAGCCTTGTCCAAGGCATGGTTCTAGGGAGAAGCCAGCTACTCATTTATGCAAGGATTGTGCGATCATGAAGGCCTTTAAGAATTCCAATGCCTTTAATGGCAACAATGGTTCGGGCGGCGGCTCGGGCGCCGGCGGCTTTCATGGCCCGGGTGGCGGCTCAAATTCCAATCCTCAGAATGTTCAAGGGGGCTTTAACCAGCAGTCCGGCCAGGGTCATCAACAGCAGGAGCGGGGATATCAGACCAATCCAAAACAGCTCAATGGTGGACAGTATCATGTGTTCACCACCAGTCTGTGCAAGCGAGATGAGAAGCTTCATAAGAGGGTTGTGAACGCTGTTGAGCCGGCGGTTCCACGCTATTTAAGATGGTATGAGCAGCCTATCATGTGGAGTAGGGAGGATCACCCTCCCCGGGTTGATAACCCGGGTCACCTAGCCCTGGTGGTGGCTCCTCAGGTGGGAGGATATAAATTCACTAAAGTACTCATGGACGGAGGCAGCAGCATCAACATCCTCTATTATGAGACTTTCCGTCGTATGGGATTGATTGATAAGAATCTCAGCCAGTCCAACACTGTTTTCCATGGCGTAGTGCCTGGTAAGTCGGCGTATACAGTAGGTAAGATTGAGCTGGATGTGGCTTTTGGAGATGAGTATAACTACAGGGTGGAGAAATTAACCTTTGAGGTGGTTAAGATAAGAAGTCCGTATCATGCTAAATTTGGGCGGCCGGCTTACGCCAAGTTCATGGCACGGCCGTGTTACGTGTATTTACAGCTCAAGATGCCGGGTCACAATGGGACCATTACGGTTCATGGCAGCCGCAAGATAGCCTTGGAGTCTAAGGAAGGCGACGCGGCTTATGCAGAATCTGTTTGCGCAACAGAGGAGCTGAAGTTTTATAAGGACAATGTTGACCCAACAGATATGACATCTCTAAAAAAGCCGACCACGGAGCATGAGCCGGCAATGAAATTTAAGTCAGCTGATGAGACTAAACTTGTTGATTTCGTTCCAGGTGACTCATCTCAGCAGTTTAGCATCAGTGCCAATCTGGATCCAAAATAGGAAAGCGCGCTCATCGAGTTCATCCGTGAGAATAGGGACATTTTTGCATGGAAACCTTCTGATATGCCAAGTGTACCTAGAGAACTCGCTGAGCACACTCTCAATGTTGATCCGAAATTTAAGCCGGTCAGGCAATTCCTTCGGCGGTTTAATGAGGAGAGGCAGAAAGCCATTGGTGAAGAGGTGGCCCGGCTCTTGGCGGCCGGGTTTATTGTTGAAGTCTTTCACCCAGAGTGGTTAGCTATCCCGGTGCTCGTGCTCAAGAAGAATGGCACCTGGCGGATGTGTGTGGACTACACGGACTTAAACAAGGCATGTCCGGCTGATCCTTTTGCCCTCCCCCGTATTGATCAAATCATTGATGCTACGGCGGGTTGTGAGTGCTTAAGTTTCTTGGATGCTTATTCTGGATACCATCAGATTAAAATGGCAGTTAAGTACCAGGAGAAGACGGCGTTCATCACTCCCTTTGGAGCCTTCTGTTATGTGTCTATGCCTTTTGGACTCAAGAGTGCACAGGCAACTTATCAGCGTTGCGTGCAGAACTGTCTTCATAACCAGATTGGGCGTAATTTTCATGCCTATGTGGATGATATTGTGGTTAAATCCAGGGAGAAGGAGAACTTGATAGATGATCTAAGAGAAACCTTTGACAATCTCCGGGTTTACAAGATGATGCTTAACCCGGCCAAGTGTGTTTTTGGTGTTCCTGCAGGCAAGCTCTTGGGTTTTCCGGTTTCTCACAGAGGCATTGAAGCTAACCCGGAAAAGATCAAGGCAATCACCTCTCTGGCTAAGCCGGCGTGTATAAACGACGTCCAGTGTCTGGCGGGTCGTATCGCTGCTTTAAGCCGGTTTATAAGCCGTTTGGATGAAAAGGCCATGCCATTGTACCAGTTGATGAAGAAAACTGATGACTTTATCTAGAATGATGCTGCTGATGCTGCCTTTGAGGATTTGAAGAGACAGCTAGCTGAGCCCCCAGTCCTTGCTGCTTCGGTTGATAAGGAGCCCTTATAACTGTATGTAGCTGCTAACACAAGAGCCGTCAGTGTGTCTGTGCTGGTGGAACGCAAGGAAGAGGGTAAGGAATATCCGGTTCAGCGGTCGGTTTACTACGTCAGTGAAGTGCTCATCGAGTCCAAACAGCGGTATCCACATTGGCAGAAGCTTGTTTATCGTGTATTCATGGCAAGCCGGAAGCTTAAGCATTATTTTCAGGGTCACCCCATCACTGTGGTTAGTTCTGCTCCCCTTGGAGATATCATCCAAAACAGAGAAGCCACAGGAAGAGTGGCTAAGTGGGCTATAGAGCTTGGGCCTCATGGTCTGAAATACGTACCACGCACTGTTGTCAAATCTCAAGCTTTGGTGGATTTCATCAACGATTGGACAGAACTACAGGTGCCTGAAGAAAAGCCGGATAATACATATTGGACTATTCACTTTGATGGGTCTAGGCAATTGGAAGGCTCGGGGGCTGGAGTTGTATTGGCTTCCCCTAAAGGTGACAAGTTTCATTATGTGCTACGATTGATGTTTCCTTGTACTAACAATGCGGCTGAGTACGAGGCCTTGCTCCATGGTCTTCGGAAGTCTAAGGAGATGAGCTTGAGCCGCGTAAGGTGCTTCGGCGATTCAGACTTAGTGGATCAACAAGTATCAGGCAAGTGGGACTCCAAGGACCCTCTCATGGCGGCTTATCGCCGTGAAGTAGATGCTATTGCTGGACACTTTCAGGGTTACCAAGTAGAGCACATCGATCGCAGGAAGAACGAGGCGGCTGATGCATTAAGCCGGCTGGGCTCTCAGCGAAAGCCGGTGCCGCCTAATACTTTCCTGGACATCTTACATAACCCTTCTGTCAAGTTACCTACAGAGGAAAACTTGGCTGTCCCTGACCCGGAGGCACAGTTGGTGGCGGCTCTCCACATCACCCCAGACTGGACAGTGCCATATTTGGCTTACATGACCCGGGGAGATTTGCCTGAGGATGAAACTTTGGCCAGACAAATAACCCGGCGGTCTAAGTCAATGGTTATTATCAATGGTGATCTGCATCGCCGCAGTGTTACTGGAGCGTTCCAGCGTTGTGTTTCCCCTGAGGAGGGTCAAGAAATCTTACGTGAGATTCACGAAGGGGATTGTGGCCATCATGCTGGCTCAAAATCCCTTGTGGCCAAGGCTTTTCGTCATGGTTTTTACTGGTTGACGGCTCATGCTGATGCGGAGGACTTGGTCAGTAAATGTGACGGTTGTCAGAGGTTCTCACGACGGGCTCACATGCCGGCTCAGGAGCTGAGGATGATTCCAATTACCTGGCCATTTGCGGTTTGGGGGCTTGATATGGTTGGGCCTTTTAAAAGGTCTAAGGATAAGAAGACCCACCTCATGGTGGCGGTTGACAAGTTCACAAAGTGGGTTGAGGCAGAGCCAGTCAGCAAGTGTGACGCAGCCACTGCGGTTTAGTTCATGAAAAGTGTGATATTTCGCTTTGGTTTTCCACAGCATCATAACTAACAATGGTACCTGTCGTGGAATTGTCACGGCAGATGTCCTTGAGCTAGGACTTAGTCGTGGAGCCATCGCAACTGGAAAGCTTGAAGGGGTTATGCGGGACAAGGAACACGAGGGTTTATACTGGTTCGGCCACTTACGGTGAAGGTAAAAGCCTACGTCCAGTTTGGGGTGATATTGATTAGGGTTACGATCGCCAGGAGTTAAACAACTATCCCCGGCTCTCGATCAGATTGTTGTCGCCCTTAAACCACTGCCAGGTCGTCCCTTTATATAGGGAGGCTGACGCCCAGCAGCCCTTAGAGTCCCGGCCGGCTCATAAGAGTGTCCGGCTCGGACTCTAAACTATACATGCCTTACGCTACAAGTTTACTATAACAATGATTGTAACTACGGGCCTTAAGCCATATCCGGGTCTCAGCCCATCTCTGGCCCATCGTCTTGAAACTTGGCTCCGGGCTTCTGGCAACAACCGTACGAGTAACCCGGCCCCTCCTGGCGGGTGACTCTAAGGTCTATATCCTCAACATTAGGCCCCAGATTGATTTGAGCCGGCTCATGTCAATCTTCCGCTCTTCTGACAGAAAAAATCTCCGGCTTACCATTCATGGGAAGGCCATAACCCGGAGTGACGTCACCCTCTGGACTCCGGATAATCCGCCGTGACGTCATCCTCCATTAAGTCCATTTTTTACTCCGCCAGATCCGCAACGGATCTTTGCATTTACTGTCATTCCGAAAATCGAGGCGTCGTGAGGGGGAGATAACCACGCCGTGGTCTCCTTGAATCTCGCGCCCACTTATGACTTCGCCTTATAAATAGGCCGGCCCAACGTGCTCTTCTCACGCTCTCTTCTTCCTCCTCGCGCCGTCGCTCCTCTGCCCGAGCTCCGCCACTGCCGCCGCCGTCGCGCCCCTGGTCTTCATCAACCCGGCCGCTGCATCACCCTGATCCGGACCAGATACACGGCGGCGACCTCCGCTCTTCTCCAACTCCGGTGAGTCTCCTTTGCCCTGTCAGATAGATCTACTGTAGGGTTCGTCTGTGTTCTTCGCGTTCATCGCCATTGCCACAAACCTCGGCAGTTCTTGTAGCCACTGTACTTGGTTGATCTTTAACCTTGCATAGAACTAGTGCGGTAGCTGTTTAGCCTCATTTCAAGTACCAGTAGATCTCCTTCCACTGTTTAAATGCTTCGTTCGAGCTCTAGAATATCCGCTCGTCTGTTTCTAGGTCTGGAAAGTTTTCATTTCACCTGACCATTTTGATCCAACAAAGTTACTGCCATATGCGAAACCTGTTTTACCACACTTAGTAAAAACTGCAACCATTGAATCTTGGCGGCTTACATCTCCGGTTTAAAGAAAACATGCGCCATAGAACTTTCCGGTTTAAAGAGAACTATGCTCTGTAGAATCCTCCGGCTTAACTGTGGTAAAACCGTAGATAACCAACTTACTCTGAATCCCCCTGCGGCTTAAATAACCCACTGTATCTGAGTATATATCATTAGTCCCCTTCATAAGCCGCCATCTTAGTTTGAACAATAGATCTCCGGCTTATAATTAACCCGGACACTTTTCTCTTTATCATAGACCACCAACTTTCACCATGCCTCCCAAGGCTCCCATCACTTGCAACTGGATGAGGTCCAACGTCACCGACGAGACCCTGGCCAATTTCGTTAAGTCCGGATATTTACCTAAGAAGGAAATCATGTCCTACCGTGCCCCTGACCCGTCGGAAGAGAGACCACAGCCAAGGGACGGGGAGGTAGTGATCTTCGCAGACCATATGAGCCGGGGCTTCGCACCGCCCGGCTCAAAGTTTTTCAGGGACGTGCTCAACTTCTTTGACCTACGGCCTCAGGAGATAGGACCCAACTCCGTATCCAACATCTGCAACTTCCAAGTCTTTTGCGAAGTGTATCTTGGAGAAGAGCCCAGTTTACTGCTTTTCAGAGAGCTGTTCTACTTAAACCGCCAAAATGAGTGTGCCAACGGGCCAAGTCTGGAGTTAGGCGGCATCTCCATCCAGCGGCGTAGGGACTGTCTGTTCCCTTACGCAGAGCCGCCAAGCCACCCCAAGGACTGGAATATGACTTGGTTCTACTGCCAAGATACGTCCCCGGCTGACGAGAACCCGCTGCCCGGCTTTCGCCCAACCCGTCTAGAGCCGACTCATCCGCTGTCGGACAAACTGACTGCAGCGAAACGCCAACCTCTGCTTCCAACTATCAATAAGATCAAGGCCCTGCTAGGCAACGGTCTGAACGGAATTGATCTGGTCCGGGTCTGGATCTCATGGCGGGTGATCCCATTGAGCCGCCGCCCCGGCTTAATGTGTGAGTACACCAGGCGAAAGGATGACCCGCAGAGGCACAGTCGCAATGATCTTCCAGAAGACGTTGCAGAGGAAGAGACCAAGGCTCTTCTAAACGAGAGCCTGGCAGACTGCGGAAGAACCGGGCTAGCCCCCTTCTGCAAGACCAATCCAGCCCCAGCGGTAAGCCGCTGACTTTAACTTTTATCTTCGTCTGCATATAACCTTCAACTGAACCGTTTTAAGAATCAATCATTGTATCTTCAGGCTGATGATAAATTCTGGCGGGTCAAATATGACCATGAGGCGGCCAAGAAGGCCAGGAAGGCGAAGAAAGCCGCCAAGAAAGCCGCCCCTCGCAAAAAGGGAAGCAGACCCACTGCTTCGGAGCTACTGCAATTAAGCGACAGCTCCGAGTCAGAGGTAATCCTTAAACCTTTAAATTCTTGCCATATTTGTTGTTTGTTGCTGTCCGCCTTATCAACATTTGCTCATTGACAGGATGACACCGGCGCCAGTAACCCGGTGGTTGAAGAGGTAATGTCACTTTCCTCCGACTCGGAGCCTTTGCCACAGCTGAAAGTCCGAAGAGTAACCCGGAAAGTAAGCTTTTCACATCCATTAGCTCATCAAGACCCTCAATTTCTTTTGAAGCAGCAGGTTCACGAAAGCCGGCGTCACACCCGGGCCCGCAAGGACACCGACCTCTCCGCCGGGTTACCCGACGCAACAAGGAAGCGTCGCACTGAGGTTTTTTCTCACCTGTACCCTTTTCATCCGTTGGCGGGTGTTATCCGTCAGCCACTCAACTCTTCTGACTCCAATTATCAGGAGACCTCCCCCTCTTCGGGTGACTCCATGCAGTCAAGTCTGCCGGCCTTCAAGACTGCACCCGGGTAATAACAATCTCCTTACATTATCTGTCTGTACTTACTCTTTGTGTGCCTAACACTTCTGTCTTTTCAGTGCCCAGGCAAAGCTCACCAAAAGAGCAAAGAAGACCAGGTCAGCCGGAGTGCCAGACTTGCCTGACCCGGAGGCGACGGCTCAAGAGCCGCCAGCTGCCTCCGCCCCCGAAGCCACCATTCCAATGGACACGGCGCCTGAGGCCCCTGCCCCGACTACCAAGACAACGACCGAAGCGTCGGTTAACCCGGAGGCCTCCGGCTCAGCCCCACCAGCAGACGACCCGGACGTGGTAATCACCCGGACGGAATTCGTTGAGCCGGGGAGACCGACCGCGTTGGCCAAATGCTCCGCGAAGGGGGAGTTACTGCAGCCCCACCGGGTGAACCTGGACCTCTCCGGCTACACCGACTTGAGCATTGGAGAGCTCGTCTCTGGCTACATCAGCCAAGTCCACAAGAGCCGGGACGCCGAGGTTGCCATGGTCAACCAGATCCAACAAAAATCCGAGGTACCCTTCTGCTGTCTTCTTACTTTACTGCATAGTTACCTTTGCCATGCTAGCCCCCAAGTCGATGACTTATACTTGAATATGTTGTAGACTTAGGTTCCGGCTTACTCAACTGAGCCGGCAGTACGTAGATAGATACGTTCAATATGCATTAGCCCCCAAGTGCCAAGTGCCTTTGCTTGGAAAGCGCTTGGGACTTATATAACAACTGTTAATTAACCCGGAAATACATGCAGGCTGTTGGCAAGAAACTAGAGGCGGACCTTGCGGATCTCAAGAGCCGGCTAAAGATGCAGGAGATGGAGACCCGGAAGGCAAACGCCAAGTTTGTATCCAGCATCGCCACTCAAGAAAAGTTGAAGACCGAGTTTGATGCTGAGAGGAAAGCCTGGGTCGAAGAGAAGGCCGCACTGGTAACCCGGGCGGAACAGGCGGAGAAGGCCCTCACTGAGAAGACCGCTGAGCTCTCCGGCCTAAAGCGCCAGGTTTCCCAAATGGTGGCTGCTATCTTCGGTAAGTCGCCTCACCGGCTTTCATCAAGTCTGTATATGTCATGATTCATCCTTGTCACCGGCTTATCTGATCTTGTTAAACAGGTCCCAGGAGTGCCAACCTCAACCAGAGCGTGGTCACCAAGTTAAAGGCCGTGTACACCCTGGTGGAACAACTCTACACCGGGTCACAGCGTGCCTTAGCTGTGGTGGCCCTATCCAACGAGGTGCCAACTCATCTGGCCGAAGTCCTGCGCCGGCTCGCTGTTCTGCCGCAGCGGATCCAGGAGCTACGACGGGCCTCCGCGAGAGCCGGAGCAATTGCCGCGCTGAGCCGGGCCAAAGCATTCCTGCCGGAGCTAGACCCGGCAGACATCGCCCTGGGTTACCCAAGCCTGAAGGAAGACGGCTCAGCCTTCGACCAGAAGGACTTCGCGGCATGTGTGAAGGCTGTACGCCCGGTGGCCACCCTCATCGGGAACGACACCGACTTAACCAAGTACCAGCCGGGTTATGATGCGGAGAATCAGAGGATTCCAACCCCTCGCTATGAAGCCCTCAATCTGATCCCTCCGGCTCGTCAGCACACCTTCGCCCCGGAGATTGACCCGGCCGGGTTAATTGACGAAGAAGCCCAGTTCGAAGCTCTCAGCGGCATCAACTGGAAATCATCAACCTTCGAGGTCTTGGGATCAGCCGGAGGAGAAGACAGGAATGAGCCGGGGACTTCAACTCAGCGGGCATCATAAGTTAGCTGGCGGCTTATCAAACATTGTTCCATCTTTTTTAGACTTGAAAAATTATTGTAATAGAGTAAGTGCAACAATTTATCTCTGTCGTGCCATCATGCACGTTTTGAATGCAAAAGCCCTTTGAATTTGTGTCTTTGATGTTTCTCCGGGTCATAATCATCCCTTTGTTTTTCTCAACCTCAAAAGATGCCTTTAAGTATCTGCATAGAAAAGGCAAATCACAAGTCTCGAGGCGGCTTACCGCCCTGAGAATCAGGTGTTTGAGATAAATAACCCGGAATATGAATCAAAAAAGACTGGTCCTTAATTATACTCTGAACATAGCCAAAATAACACACTGAACAGCCTGTAAGCATCTTTCCGGTTTAAATAACCCGGGCAGTAAGGTTGACACCTTAACTCTGATTTACTTGCTTTAATGACACCCATGACGTGCAACTAACACTGTAAACCAAAGTTAAGCCGGCAAGTGAGACCCGGCCATGCATACCTCAGAATAAACTTGTGAAAAAGCAGAAGAACTTAGGGGCTTCCGGTTCGAATACGACCAAAGACCCGGCCCCAAGGGGTTAAGCTAAGATTCGGATACGATCATATAGCCCCCAGTGGGTGTGGCGATGCCAATCAAGAGGGTACCGACAGCTATGTTCTCTTTGGTTCGAATACGACCCATGTTTGAACAGGAAGCCCCCAAGTGATTCTTAAAATTGTTTAACGACGCTGATTCGAATACGATCCACGTCGGTTCTCAGAGGGGTTAAACTGTGATTCAAATATGACCAAAGGCAACTTCCCAATGAGCTCGGCACTTTGCCAATCAAGTGGGTATCGACAGCTATGTTCTCTTTGGTTCGAATACGACCCATGTTTGAACAGGAAGCCCCCAAGTGACCTTACTGCTTACGGCTAGATTCGAATACGATCATAAGCCGGATCCTCCTTTAAGTCAGCATGTAAAAAACAACACACGCATATTTGGAGGAGAAAAAAGGACAGAGGTCCTGCTTTATTGCTTATCATAATATATACATGTCTGAGATAAATATGTACACCACGAGAGCCGGTAGCTCAAGTGTAGTAAGGCCGAAGCTGAGCTATGTTCCACGGCCGACGGGTCTCCTCCTCAGATTTACGCGAATCTTTATGCTCCCGAATATCAATGAGGTAATATGACCCGTTGTGCAAGTTCTTGCTGACCACAAAGGGCCCTTCCCAAGGTGGGGATAACTTGTGTGCATCTGTTTGATCCTGGATGAGCCGGAGCACAAGGTCGCCTTCCTGGAAGACCCGGGATTTGACCCGGCGGCTATGATAACGGCGCAGGTCTTGTTGGTAAATCGCTGAACGGGCTGCTGCCACATCACGCTGTTCGTCCAACAAGTCCAGAGCATCTTGGCGCGCCTGTTCATTATCCGTCTCAACATAAGCCGCCACGCGAGGTGAATCGTGACGGATGTCACTGGGGAGGACTGCTTCTGCTCCATAAACCATGAAGAAAGGCGTGAAGCCTGTAGACCTGTTAGGAGTAGTGTTGATGCTCCATAAGACGGAGGGCAACTCCTCCACCCAACAACCCGGCGTCCGTTGCAAAGGGACCAAAAGCCGGGGCTTGATACCCTTCAGAATTTCCTGGTTAGCTCTCTCAGCTTGACCATTGGATTGAGGATGAGCCACTGAAGAAACATCAAGTCGGATATGCTCTCGTTGACAAAATTCTTCCATGGCGCCTTTGGAGAGATTGGTGCCATTGTCAGTTATAATGCTGTGCGGAAAACCAAAGCGGAAAATCACCTTTTTCATAAATTGAACCGCCGTGGCTGCATCGCACTTGCTAACTGGCTCAGCTTCCACCCACTTTGTGAATTTGTCAACTGCCACCAAGAGGTGGGTCTTCTTATCCTTGGACCGTTTAAAAGGCCCAACCATATCAAGCCCCCAGACCGCAAAGGGCCAAGTGATTGGGATCATCCTCAACTCCTGAGCCGGCACATGAGCCCGTCGTGAGAACCTTTGGCAACCATCACATTTACTGACCAAGTCCTCTGCATCAGCGTGAGCCGTCAGCCAATAAAAACCATGACGGAAAGCCTTGGCTACAAGGGATTTTGAGCCGGCATGATGGCCACAATCCCCTTCATGGATCTCCCGCAAGATCTCTTGGCCTTCCTCAGGGGAGATACAACGTTGAAATGCCCCTAAAACACTGCGATGATGTAACTCGCCATCGATGACAATCATTGACTTAGCCCGCCGGTTTATTTTCCTGGCCAAAGTTTCATCCTCAGGCAACTCTCCCCGGGTTATATAAGCCAGATATGGCATTGTCCAGTCTGGTATGACATGAAGAGCCGCCACCAGTCGTGCCTCCGGGTCAGGGATAGCCAAGTCCTCCTCTGTAGGCAACCTAACCGAAGGGTTATACAGGACATCCAAGAAAGTGTTAGGCGGCACCGGTTTTCGCTGAGAGCCTAGCCGGCTTAAAGCATCAGCCGCCTCGTTCTTCCTGCGATCAATGTGCTCCACTTGGTATCCCTGAAAGTGCCCAGCAATGGCATCAACCTCGCGGCGATAAGCCGCCATGAGAGGATCCTTAGAATCCCAGGTGCCTGATACTTGTTGAGCCACCAAGTCTGAGTCACCAAAGCACCTTACCCGGCTTAAGCTCATCTCCTTAGCCACCCGAAGACCGTGGAGCAAAGCCTCGTATTCAGCCGCATTGTTAGTGCAAGGAAACATCAACCGTAGCACATAATGGAACTTGTCACCTTTAGGGGAAGCCAATACAACACCAGCCCCCGAGCCCTCCAGCTGTCTGGACCCATCAAAGTGGATAGTCCAATAAGTGTTATCCGGCTTTTGCTCAGGCACTTGTGACTCTGTCCAATCGTTGATGAAATCCACCAAAGCCTGAGATTTAACAGCAGTGCGTGGCACATATTTGAGGCCATGAGGTCCAAGTTCTATAGCCCACTTAGCAATTCTCCCTGTGGCCTCTCTGTTTTGAATAATATCGCCAAGAGGGGCAGAACTGACCACAGTGATGGGATGACCCTGAAAATAATGCTTAAGCTTCCGGCTCGCCATGAACACACCATATACGAGCTTCTGCCAATGCGGGTACCGCTGTTTGGACTCAATGAGCACCTCGCTGACATAATAAACCGGCCGCTGAACCGGATGCTCCTTACCCGCCTCCTTGCGCTCCACCACAATAGCCACGCTGACGGCTCGCGCGTTTGCCGCCACATACAGTAGCAAGGGCTCCTTTTCAACCGGAGCAGCAAGGACTGGGGGCTCTGCCAGCTGCTTTTTCAAATCCTCAAAAGCGGTATTAGCTGCATCATTCCAGACAAAGTTATCAGTTTTCTTCATCAACTGATATAAGGGCATAGCCTTCTCACCCAAACGGCTTATAAACCGGCTTAAAGCAGCGATGCGACCCGCCAAACGCTGAACGTCCTTTATACACGCCGGTTTAGCTAGGGAGGTGATGGCCTTGATCTTCTCCGGGTTAGCCTCAATGCCTCTGTCAGAAACCAAGAAGCCCAATAGTTTGCCTGCAGGAACACCAAAAACACACTTGGCCGGGTTAAGCATCATCTTATAGACCCGGAGATTATCGAAGGTTTCCCTTAAGTCATCTATCAGGGTTTCCTCCTTGATGGATTTAACCACAATATCATCCACGTAAGCGTGAACATTGCGCCCGATCTGTTTATGAAGACAATTCTGTACACAACGCTGGTAAGTCGCCTGTGCACACTTGAGTCCAAAGGGCATAGACACATAGCAGAAGGCTCCAAAGGGAGTGATGAACGCCGTCTTCTCCTGGTCCTTAACTGCCATCTTAATCTGATGATACCCGGAATAGGCATCCAAGAAACTTAAGCGTGCACAACCTGCCGTAGCATCAATGATTTGATCAATACGGGGGAGAGCAAAAGGATCAGCCGGACACGCCTTGTTCAAGTCCGTGTAGTCCACACACATCCGCCAGGTGCCGTTCTTCTTGAGTACGAGCACCGGGTTAGCCAACCATTCTGGGTGAAAAACTTCAACAATAAACCCGGCCGCCAAGAGCCGGGCCACTTCTTCACCAATGGCTTTCCGCCTCTCCTCATTAAACCGTCGAAGGAACTGTCTGACCGGCTTAAATTTTGGATCAACATTGAGAGTATGCTCAGCGAGTTCTCTAGGTACACCTGGCATGTCAGAAGGCTTCCACGCAAAGATGTCCCTATTCTCACGGATGAACTCGATGAGCGCGCTTTCCTATTTTGGATCCAGATTGGCACTGATGCTAAACTGCTGAGATGAATCTCCTGGAACAAAATCAACAAGCTTAGTTTCATCAGCCGACTTAAATTTCATCGCCGGCTCAGTCTCCGTAGTCGGCTTCTTTAGAGAGGTCATGTCTGTTGGGTCAACATTGTCTTTGTAAAACTTCAACTCCTCTGTTGCACAAACAGACTCTGCATAAGCTGCATCACCTTCCTCACACTCGAGAGCCACTTTCCGGCTGCCGTGAACCGTAATGGTCCCATTGTGACCCGGCATCTTGAGCTGTAAGTACACATAACACGGCCGTGCCATGAACTTGGCGTAAGCCGGCCGTCCAAATATAGCATGGTATGGACTTCTTATCTTGACCACCTCAAAGGTCAATTTCTCCACCCTGTAGTTGTTCTCATCACCAAAAGCCACTTCTAATTCGATCTTGCCGACTGGATAAGCCGACTTACCAGGTACCACACCATGGAAGATAGTGTTTGACTGGCTGAGGTTCTTATCAACCAGCCCCATACGGCGAAAAGTCTCATAATAGAGGATGTTGATGCTGCTGCCTCCATCCATGAGTACCTTTGTGAACTTATAACCTCCCACCTGAGGAGCCACCACTAAGGCCAAGTGGCCCGGGTTATCCACCCGGGGAGGGTGATCCTCCCTACTCCACACTATAGGCTGCTCAGACCACCGCAAGTAGCGTGGAACCGCCGGCTCAACAGCATTCACAGCCCTCTTGTGAAGCTTCTGATCTCGTTTGCACAAACTAGTGGTGAACACATGATACTGTCCACCGCTAAGCTGCTTTGGGTTGGTCTGATAACCCCCCTGTTGCTGTTGATGACCCTGACCAGACTGTTGATTAAAGCCCCCTTGACCGTTCTGAGGACCGGAATTTGAGCCGCCGCCCGGACCATGAAAGCCGCCGGCGCCTGAGCCGCCGCCCGGGCCATTGTAGCTCTTAAAGGCCTTCATGATCGCGCAATCCTTCCACAGATGAGTCGCTGGCTTCTCTCTAGAGCCATGCCTTGGACAAGGTTCATTCAACAGCTGCTCCAGCGTTGGACCTGACCCGCCGCCTCGGGGAGGGGGCCTCCCCTTGCGTCGCTGGTTATTACCTTGGGAGTTGGCGTTGGCTACAAACTCTAGGCTGCCATCGGCCTTACGCTTGCCTCCTCCTTGGTTCCCCGGGTTAAACTGAGGACCCTTGCCATTGCCGTTCTTCTTTCCCTTCCCTGTCCTTTCATCGTCTGAAGGGGGATCCTTGGTACCATCAGAATCGGCGTACTTGACAAGAGCCGCCATTAGGGTACCCATATCGGTGCAGTCGCGTTTAAGCCGCCCGAGTTTCATCTTAAGGGGCACAAAGCGACAGTTCTGTTCCAACATTAAGACTGCAGAGCCGGCATCCATCTTATCTGATGAATGTATGATCTCCTTGACCCGGCGAACCCAATGGGTCGTGGATTCACCCTCCTGCTGCTTATAGTTAGTCAGATCCACAATTGACATAGACTGTCTACAGGTATCTTTGAAGTTTTGAATGAACCGGGCTTTCAGCTCAGCCCAAGACCCAATGGAGTTCGGTGGTAGCCCTTTCAGCCACGTGCGGGCAGTTCCATCTAACATCATGGTGAAATATTTGGCCATGGCCGCCTCACTGACCTCCAGCAATTCCATAGCCATCTCATAAATCTCAATCCAGGCTGCAGGCTGTAAGTCCGCTGTGTAGTTAGGCACCTTCCTAGGGCCCTTGAAGTCCTTAGGTAGACGTTCTTTACGGATGGCTGGCACCAAACAAGGGACACCCCCGGTCCTGGTAGAAATACCCACATCAACGGACGTCGTCGGATAAGCCGGGGGGGTCTGGTAAGCCGTCAATTGAGGCACCTACTCCGCCTCTTGCCGCGCTTGGTCTGTGGCGTAAAAGGCTCCATTATGAGCCGGGCCATGGCCAGGGGGCGGGTCATGGCGTCGGACATTACTTGAGCCGGTTGCTGAGACCATGTGCCGGCTGTAACTCGGGCTCTGGCCTGGACGAGGGGTCGAGTGGATCCTGTCCCGGCTGTAGGAGTACGCCTCTTGCTGTGCCAGTGCCGTCTGCAGGAGTTCCCTGACCCGGCGGGTTTCGATGGCCGCCGGAGAGTCGCCGTCAACGGGGAGAGCCGCCAGTCGTGCTGCCGCAGCAACCATGTTTTCCAGCGGGTTATCATAATGACCCGGGGGTATTGGCACATACTGAGGCGGGGCAGGGGGCACGTGGGGAGGCCCCATCACTCGTGGCTGAATAAGGGGTCCAGACCCGGGCGCCATGACCCCTAGCGGGTTACTAGACCCTGCACCCGGCGTGTTGAAGAGATTGCGTGGATCGTAAACCGGCGGGAGTCGAGACTGTGCCTTCTGGTGCCTCCTTCTCATGACCTCGTTGGCCGCGTTCTGATCCATCGTGAGCTGGAAGGACTGCGCCTGAATCAGCTGAGTCCGGGCGTCGAGGGCCGCCCGCTCCGCAGCCAGCCTGATCCCTTCCGCTGCAAGATCCTCTTTAGCTTTTATCAAATCCAATTTTAACTATGCCACCTCCGCATCATGCTGAGCTTGGGGTCAACCGTGGCGGTTAACAGGGCCGTCATCTTGTCCGTGAGATCCATCAGCACCTAAGCCGGAGAAGGCACCGGGTTTCCCGATCCAGCTGCGGGGTTCTGAACAGGCTGCGCACCAGCCATAAAAACTCCAACCTGACTTGGCGGCTCAAAAAGGTCCGGAATACTGTCTCCATCGGAACAACCCATGAGCCTGCCATCTTGAAGTTGGTACAATGAGTTTGATTCATCGGCGGCCGACTCGCCGTCAGAGCCGGCGGCCGCCTCATCACCAGACCCAGATGGATCAGAGGGCCCTCCATGGATGCATCCCACAAAAGCGTGCCTTAAGGCAGGCCGGGCTCGGGCGGGTTGTGCGCGCTGAGCCGTTTCGATGAGATCGGCGCAGAGGTCCGGCTCGGGGCCCGGCTCACCAATCTTGCGAATGAAGACATGAATTCCGCCAAAGGGGACCCGGTATCCGTACTAAACTGAGCCGGCATTGGGGCCCCAGTCTGCATCGTCGATGTAGAGCTTGCCGCGACGACTCTTGGTCATCCGGCCCACAGCGTATCCCTTGATCCCTTCGAAGCTGCCCTTCAAGAACTCAAATCCACCGTGTGCTGGCCCCACGATGGGCGCCAACTGTCGTGGAATTGTCACGGCAGATGTCCTTGAGCTAGGACTTAGTCGTGGAGCCATCGCAACTGGAAAGCTTGAAGGGGTTATGCGGGACAAGGAACACGAGGGTTTATACTGGTTCGGCCCCTTACGGTGAAGGTAAAAGCCTACGTCCAGTTTGGGGTGATATTGATTAGGGTTACGATCGCCAGGAGTTAAACAACTTTCCCCGGCTCTCGATCAGATTGTTGTCGCCCTTAAACCACTGCCAGGTCGTCCCTTTATATAGGGAGGCTGACGCCCAGCAGCCCTTAGAGTCCCGGCCGGCTCATAAGAGTGTCCGGCTCGGACTCTAAACTATACACGCCTTACGCTACAAGTTTACTATAACAATGATTGTAACTACGGGCCTTAAGCCATATCCGGGTCTCAGCCCATCTCTGGCCCATCGTCTTGAAACTTGGCTCCGGGCTTCTGATAACAACCGTACGAGTAACCCAGCCCCTCCTGGCGGGTGACTCTAAGGTCTATATTCTCAACAGTACCAATCTATCTAAAGGTGCCATGGAGGAACTTTGTCAACGAGAGCATATTCGACTTGATGTTTCATCAGTGGCTAACCCTCAATCCAATGGTCAAGCTGAGAGAGCTAATCAGGAGAATCTGAAAGGCATTAAGACCCGGCTTTTGGTCGCTTTGCAACGGACGCCGGGTTGTTGGGTGGAGGAGTTACCCTCTGTGTTATGGAGCATCAGTACTACTCCTAACAGGTCTACGGGTTACATGCCTTTTTTCATGGTTTATGGACCGGAAGCAGTCCTCCCTAGCGACATCCGTCATGATTCACCTCGAGTGGCGGCTTATGTTGAGGCGGATAATGAGCGGGCGCGCCAAGATGCTCTTGACTTGTTGGACGAACAGCGCGACGTGGCAGCAGCTCGCTCGGTGATTTACCAACAAGACCTGCGCCGTTATCACAGCCGCCGGGTTAAGTCCGGGGTCTTCCAGGAAGGTGATCTGGTGCTCCGGCTCATCCAAGGTCAAACAGATGCACACAAGTTATCCCCGCCTTGGGAACGGCCCTTTGTGGTCAGCAAGAACTTGCACCACTTGTCATACTACCTTATTGACGTTCGGGAGCACAAAGATTCACGCAAGTCAGAGGAAGAGACCCATCGGCCGTGGAACATAGCTCAGCTTCGGCCTTATTACACTTGAGCCACCGGTTCTCGTGATGTACATATTTCTATACCCATGTATATATTATGATAAATAATAAAGCAGGACCTCTGTCCTTTTCTCCTCCAAAGGTAAACGTGTTATTTCCATTACAACATCACATGGTCAGTTGGAGGTGGATCCGGCTTATGATCGTATTCGAATCTAGCCGTAAACAATATGATCACTTGGGGGCTTCCTGTTCAAACATAGGTCGTATTCGAACCAAAGAGAACATAGCTGTCGATACCCACTTGATTGGCACACTGCCGAGCTCAGTGGGGAGTTTTCTTTGATCATATTTGAATCATAGCTCAACCCCCTTTGGGAACCGACGTGGATCGTATTCGAATCAGCGTCGTTAAAAAACTCTTAAGGTCATTTGGGGGCTTCCTGTTCAAACATGGGTCGTATTCGAACCAAAGAGAACATAGCTGTCGATATCCTCTTGATCGGCAACGCCAAACCCACTCGGGGCTATATGATCGCATTCGAATCTTAGCTTCACCCCTTTGGGACGGGTCTCTGGTCGTATTCGAACCGGAAGCCCCTAAGCTTTGATCTTCTGATTTGCAACAAGTTCTTCTGGTTGTATTAACAGTGGGCACGGCGGTTCTTACTCTGCCGGCTTAACTTTGATTCACAGTGTTGGTAACACACAATAAGCATTATCAAAGCTGGTAAACCGGAGTTGAGGTACCAACCTTATTATCCTGGTTACATAAACCGGAGGTATCCTTGAAGGCTTGTAAGTATGCTATTATGGTTACATCAAGGATATAATTGTGGGCCAGACTTTGGTGGCTTTGATTCATATTCCGGGTTATATGTATCAGATCTATGATTCTCAGGGCGGTAAGCCGCCTAGAGACTTGTGACTTGTTTTCCATGCAGGATGATTAAAGACAGTTATTCAAGCTTAAGGAAAATAAATGATCAATTATGACCCGGATGTATATAAGGAGGCAACTTTAATGGAGTTAAGCATTCAACACGTGCACGATGGCATGACAAAGTTAAGTGTTTGCCCTATTCTATTACAAGACCCACCGAGTCCAAAAGGTGAGGCATTGTTTTAAAGGTGTCACCATGAGCCGCCTGAGAATTAAGATGCTTGCTGGGTCGAAGCTTCCGGCTCATCCCTCTCCGCTCCTCCGGCTGTTCCCAAGACCTGGAAGGTTGACGATTTCCAGTCAATGCCGCTCAAAGCTTCGAATTGAGCCTCCTCATCAATTAACCCGGCCGGGTCAACTTTCGGGGCGAAGGTATGCTTACGAGTCGGAGGGATCAAGCTGATTGCTTTGTAGCGTGGAGTGGGGATCCTCTGATTCTCCGAGTCATAGCCCGGCTGATACTTGGTGAGGTCGGTGTCATTCCCAATTAAGGTAGCCACTGGGCGCACACTCTTCACACAATCAGAAAAATCTTTTTGGTTAAAGGGAGTACCGTCTTCCTTCAGACTGGGGTATCCAAGCGCGATCTCCGCCGGGTCTAGGCCCGGGAGGAAAGCCTTGGCCCGGCTCAGAGCAGCTATGGCTCCGGCTCTTGCAGAGGCCCGTCGCAGCTCTTGGAAGCGCTGAGGAAGAACAGCAAGCCGCCGAAGCACGTCCGCCAGGTGAGTCGGAACCTCGTTGGACAGGGCCACAACGGCCAAAGCACGCTGACCAAGGTGTACACGGCCTTCAGCTTGGTCAGCACATTCTAATTGAGGTTGGCGCTTCTGGGACCTGTTTAACAATGTCAGGTAAGCCGCTAGCAATGATGGGACTTATGAGACACCGAGAATGTAAACTTGTTGAAAGCTTGCAGAATGACTTACCGAAGATTGCTGTGACCATCTGTGACACATGGCGTTTTAAGCCGGAGAGTTCGGCGGTTCTCTCCGTCAGAGCAGCCTCCGCCTGTTCAGCCCGGCTGACCAAAGCAGCTTTCTCCTCGGCCCAAGTCTTCCTTTCGATTTCAAACTTCTTCTTCAGCTTCTCTTGTGCAGCAACACTGAATTCAAATTTAGCGTTGGCCTTCCGGGTCTCAGTTTCCTGAATCTTCAGGCGGTTCTTCAGCTCAGAGATTTCAGTTTCAAATTTTTTGCAAGCAGCCTGTACAGATTCCGGGTTACAGTATGAGTAATGATCATCCAAACATTAAAGTCCCAAGCACTTTGCAAGCAAAAGTACTTGGCACTTGGGGGCTAATGTATGCTGAAAGATTCTATTTCTAATTGCTGGTTAATGAAGGTAAGCCGGAAGTAAAGTCTACAAAATATTCTATCATAAGTAGTAGACTTGGGGGCTAGCATAGTAAGACTGACTATGGAGTAAGCAAGAGATTTGTACCTCAGATTTTTGTTGGATCTGCTTCACCATATCAATCTCCAGATCCCGGCTGTTGTGCACTTGACCAATGTAACCCGAGACAATGTCTCCAATGCTCAGGTTAGCATAATCAGTAATCTCCAATCTAGCCCGGCGGCGCTCTAGCAGCTCTTCCTTGGCAGAACATCTGGCCAGCACAGTGGGTCTTCCCGGCTCAACGTATTCAGTCCGGGAAATCACCACATCCGGGTCATCGGCCGGTTGAGCTGTGCTGGGGATCTCCGGGTTAACAGAAGTCTCTATGATCGGCTCGTCGGTTGGAGCGGTGGCCTCAGGGGCAGAGGCAGCTGGTGGCTCTTGAGCTGAAGCCTCCGGTTCATTCAAGACCGGCTCTTCGACCGGTTTATTCTTCTTTGCTCTCTTGCTGAGCTTTGCTTGAGCACTGAAAGGATAAAAGGTTAGTACAAAAGCATGAGTAAGATAAGCACAACATAGGATGATCATCATTACCCAGGCGCGGTCTTGAAAGCCGGCAGGGTAGATTGCATAGAATCGCCAGAGGAAGGTGAAGTTTCCTGATAATTCAAATCAGACTAATTGAGCGGTTGACGAGTGACACCCGCTAAAGGATGAAAACGATATAAGTTGGAGATAACCTCAGTCCGACGCTTTGTTGATGCCTCAGGTAAGCCACAGGAAAGGTCTGCATCCTTGCTGGCCTGGGTTTGCCTCCGGCTCTCATGAATCAGTTGCTTCAAAAGAAATTGAGGATCTTGATAAGCTAAAGGATGCGAAAATCTTACTTTCCGGGTTACTCTTCGGACCTTCAGCCTTGGCAAGGGGTCTGAGTCGGAGGAAAGTATAGTTACGTCTTCAATCACCGGGTTACTCGCTCTGGTGTCATCCTGTGGATAATCAAGTTAATAAGGTGGTTAAAAGACAGACGAAAAGCAGAAACAAAGGAAGAGCCGAAAGAATCAAGGGTTACCTCTGACTCGGAGCTATCATCCAACTGAAGCAGTTCTGAGGCGGTAGGCTTGCTTCCCTTTTTCCGGGGAGCGGCTCTCCTGGCGGCTTTCTTAGCCTTTCTGGGTTTTTTAGCCGCCTCATGGTCATACTTGACCTTCCAGAATTTATCATCAGCCTGAAAAATACAATAAAGAATTCTTAAGGTTCAGATGAAAACTATCCAAAGGGAAAATAAGGTGTTCAGATCAGTAGCTTACCGCTGGAGCCGGGTTAGTCTTGCAGAAGGGGCTTAAGCCGGTCCTCCCGTAGTCGGTCAAGCTCTCATTCAAGAGGGACTTGGTCATGTCGTCAACGACGGCTTCAGGTAGATCGTTGCGGCTGTGCCGCAGAGGGTCATCTTTCCGGCCCGTGTAATCACACATTAAGCCGGGGCGGCGGCTAAAGGGTATCACCCGCCAAGATATCCAGACCCGGACCAGATCAATGCCATTGAGGCCATTTCCCAGGAGAGCCTTAATCTTGTTGATGGTGGGGATCAGAGGTTGACGTTCGGCTTGAGATAGCTTGTCTGGTAGGGAGTGATTGGGTTCCAGACGCATGGCACGAAAGCCGGGCAGAGGGTTCTCGTCAGCCGGCGAAGTATCCTAACAGTAGAGCCATGTCTGGTTCCATTCCTTTGGATGGCTTGGCGGCTCAGCGTAAGGAAAGAGGCAATCTCTTCGGCGTTGAATGGAGATTCCACCAGGTTCCAAGCTCGGCCCGTTGGCGCACTCATTCTGGCGGTTCAAATAAAACAGCTCTTGAGCTGAAGCCTCCGGTTCAGTCAGGACCGGCTCTTCGACCGGTTTATTCTTCTTTGCTCTCTTGCTGAGGTTTGCTTGAGCACTGAAAGGACAAAAGGTTAGTACAAAAGCATGAGTAAGATAAGCACAACATAAGATGATCATCATTACCCGGGCGCGGTCTTGAAAGCCGGCAGGGTAGATTGCATAGAATCGCCAGAGGAAGGTGAAGTTTCCTGATAATTCGAATCAGACGAATTGAGCGGTTGACGAGTGACACCCGCTAAAGGATGAAAAGGGTATAAGTTGGAGATAACCTCAGTCCGGCGCTTTCTTCATGCCTCGGGTAAGCCGGAGGAAAGGTCTGCATCCTTGCTGGCCCGGGTTTGCCTCCGGCTCTCATGAATCTGTTGCTTCAAAAGAAATTGAGGATCTTGATAAGCTAAAGGATGCGAAAATCTTACTTTCCGGGTTACTCTTCGGACCTTCAGCCTTGGCAAGGGGTCCGAGTCGGAGGAAAGTATAGTTACCTCTTCAATCACCGGGTTACTCGCTCCGGTGTCATCCTGTGGATAATCAAGTCAATAAGGTGGTTAAAAGACAGACGAAAAGCAGAAACAAAGGAAGAGCCTAAAGAATAAAGGGTTACCTCTGACTCGGAGCTATCATCCAAGTGAAGCAGTTCTGAGGCGGTAGGCTTGCTTCCCTTTTTGCGGGGAGCGGCTCTCCTGGCGGCTTTCTTAGCCTTTCTGGATTTTTTAGCCGCCTCATGGTCATACTTGACCTTCCAGAATTTATCATCAGCCTGAAAAATACAATAAAGACTTCTTAAGGTTCAGATGAAACCTATCCAAAGTGAAAATAAGGTGTTCAGATCAGTAGCTTACCGCTGGAGCCGGGTTAGTCTTGCAGAAGGGGCTTAAGCCGGTCCTCCCGCAGTCAGTCAAGCTCTCATTCAAGAGGGACTTGGTCATGTCGTCCATGACGTCTTCAGGTAGATCGTTGCGGCTGTGCCGCAGAGGGTCGTCTTTCCGGCCCGTGTAATCACACATTAAGCCGGGGCGGCGGCTCAAGGGGATCACCCGCCAAGAGATCCAGACCCGGACCAGATCAATGCCATTGAGGCCGTTTCCCAGGAGAGCCTTAATCTTGTTGATGGTGGGGATCAGAGGTTGACGTTCGGCTTGAGATAGCTTGTCTGGTAGGGAGTGATTGGGTTCCAGACGCAGGGCACGAAAGCCGGGCAGAGGGTTCTCGTCAGCCAGCGAAGTATCCTGATAGTAGAACCATGTCTGGTTCCAGTCCTTTGGATGGCTTGGCGGCTCAGCGTAAGGAAAGAGGCAATCTCTCCGGCATTGAATGGAGATTCCACCAAGTTCCAAGCTCGGCCCGTTGGCGCACTCATTCTGGCGGTTCAAATAAAACAGCTCTCCAGCTGAATCCTCTGGTTCAGTCAGGACCGGCTCTTCGACCGGTTTATTCTTCTTTGCTTTCTTGCTGAGCATTGCTTGAGCACTGAAAGGACAAAAGGTTAGTACAAAAGCATGAGTAAGATAAGCACAACATAAGATGATCATCATTACCCGAGCGCGGTCTTGAAAGCCGGCAGGGCAGATTGCATCGAATCGCCAGAGGAAAGTGAAGTTTCCTGATAGTTCGAATCAGACGAATTGAGCGGTTGACGAGTGACACCCGCGAGTTTTTCTGGGAGAAGGTTTTTCCTTCGTTGACCGTGAGAGCTTATGATGGGCTAAGTTGGGACACCCCTGCAGGGTATTATCTTTCGAAAGCCGTGCCCGCGGTTATGAGGCAGATGGGAATTTGTTAATGTCCGGTTGTAGAGAACTTATCACTTGACCCAGTTAAAATACATCAACCGTGTGTGTAGCCGTGATGGTCTCTTCTCGGCGGAGTCCGGGAAGTGAACACGGTTTGAGTTATGTATGACGTAAGTAGGAGTTCAGGATCACTTCTTGGTCATTGCTAGATGACGACCGTTCCATTGTTTCTCTTCTCGCTCTCTTCTGCGTATGTTAGGCACCATATATGCTTATTGCTGCTGCAGCTCCACCTCATTACACCATCCTTTCCTATAAGCTTAAATAGTCTTGATCTCGCAGGTGTGAGATTGCTGAGTCCTCGTGACTTACAGATTCTACCAAAACAGTTGCAGGTGCCGACGATGCCAGTCCAGATGATGGGGTCGATCTCAAGTGCGAGTTCGACGAGGAACGTGGTCGTTACTATGTGTCTTTTCCTGATGATCAGTAGTGGAGCCCAATTGGGACGATCGGGGTCCTAGCATTTGGGGTTGTCTTATTTTCATCTGGATTTTGACCGTAGTCGGTCTATGTGTGTATTTTGAATTATATTATGTTTTGTGTGAAGTGGCGATTGTAAGCCAACTCTTTATCCCATTCTTGTTCATTACATGGGATTGTGTGAAGATGACCCTTCTTGCGACAAAACCACTATGCGGTTATGCCTCTAAGTCGTGCCTCGACACGTGGGAGATATAGCCGCATCATAGGCGTTACACTACATCATCCCCATGCCACGTGGGTCCGTCCCTATGGCATGTATCGTTTTGCATCTATCGGAACTAGCTCTGCCCTATCCATGCCATGATTTATGTTATCACCTACTCGCCTGTTGTATGGCCCTTCACAGTCTCCCGTGTTGCTGACTGGCCTCTTACCCGTCCCGCGACGTGGGCTCACATGCTGGCACGTCATTTGTGCTTGGGTCTGTCCCTGCAGCGTTGACAAATATGAGAGACCAAGCTCTGGCTCACGGCCCGCTCCGCGCACGTCACCTCACCAGGTCCTCAGTGCCTTCATCTTCTCGGGAAAAGATCATCGGCAGGACAGCAGGCGCGCTCATGAGTTATGCTCTCTTTTCGGGCTAACCTGCAGGAACCCCTGGAGTTTGGCTACAGGCGGCCCCTCTGACCGCCCTCTTTCCATGCAATTCACTTGCATGTTAAAGGGGGGGCTCCTGAGCATCGCGTCTCAGGAGCTCCTACTAACTCCCTAGCTCTCACCCCCAGGCCACGGTAGCGCGACCTGGCATACTAGCGGTGGCTGAGCCTCGCTCGAGGGTCGGGACCCGAGGATGTAGAGCATTTAGAAGAGCAAGGAAATGGGAGGCCGGCGTGAGCCCCACCTTGCAGCATCACCACTAAAGCAAAATCAAGCGTCGCGCGAAGGAATCACCTCAGGCTCATTAAGATAATTGAGTCACCTATGTGTATCAGCATAAACCTGTTGCCCAGGATTCACGCCTCTCGCAATCTCGCTCCGGCAATGCCGCTTTCCTTTTCGGCCTTCGGGAAGCTGCTTGCACGCTAAGGGGGACCTCTTGAGCATTCAGCCTCAGGAGCTCTTACCGGACCTCGGGCCGCTCACCTCCTGGCCTTGACCACGGCATCACGACCTGGCATACCAGCGATGGCCGAAGCCTGCCTAGGGACTGGGATCTGCCAGCATAGAGCGCTAAGCTACCGCGAGGACGAAAGGGGGAGCAATTCCGAAGCAAGACACACAATTGCAAACTCATACTAGGGATGGTAAACATTGGGACAAAAGCATTACAAGTGTAACACCCCGGATGTAACTTTCCATATTTGTAACTCGAACTCTTGCCATTTTCGGCTATGTGTTACGATATTCCCTCCGTGGTCTGGTTTTGTTTTTCGTTTTTCATTTCTTCATGTCATGCATCTCATATCATGTCATCATTTGCATTGCATTTGCTTACGTGTTCGTCTTTTGCATCCGAGCATTTTCCCGGTTGTCCGTTTTGCAATCCGGCACTCCCACCTCCTCCGGCACACCCCTCCTGTTTCTTTTCGTGAGCGGGTGTTAAACGTTCTCGGAATGGACTGAGTCTTGCCAAGTGGCCTTGGTATATCACCGGTAGACCACCTGTCAAGTTTCGTGCCATTTGGAGGTCGTTTGATGCCCCAACGGTTAACCAGGTAACCGCAAAGTCCTTTTGTGTGTTGCAGCAAAACCCCCCTCCAAACAGCCCAAAACACCTCTAAGTCACCGCCATGCTCTCGGTCGTTCGATCACGATCGTGTGGGCGAAAACCGCACCCCGTTTGGACTCTCCTAGCTCCCTCTGCCTATATATTTGCACCTCCCCCCGAAATTTCGCGGATGAACCCTAGTCTTCTTCCACCTCCCGCCGCCAGACAAAAATTCCCGCACGCCCGACATGTCCGCCGCCGCCCTCCAACCAATCCACCGCCGCCACATCATCATCGCGCCTCCTCTCTCTCCTCCAGCGCGCCGCAGGCCAGCGGAGCCCATCCGGGGCCCGCGCGGGCCCAGATCCCGCCGCCGCCGGGCCGCGCTCCCCGCCCGCGCCTCCGCGTCCGCCACGTCGCCTTCGCCGCGCGCCGCCACCCTGGTGCGCCTCGCCGCCGCCGCACCTCGCCTCGCCTCCATGGCCGCCGTCGCCCTTGCTCGCCCGCGCGCCGCCGCCTCCTCCCGAGCGCTCCGCCGTGCCGCGCCGCCCCTCGCCGCCGTCTCCCTCTCCCTCCTCTCCACACCGGCGCCTTCTCTCCCCCAGCTCCGGCGAGGAACTCCGGTAGCCCCGAGCCGGCGCCCCGATCCAAATCTCTGGAACACGGTTGACCTCTTCTTCCCCCGAAAATCCTCCAAGTCCCGTGTATTTTTGCATTATATGCCTCTGTTCATCGCATCATAACTCTTTACATATAGCTCCGTTTCGTGCGTGTAATATATAGAAATTTTTGTCTCGAGATGATCTTCATTTTGTTCCATTATGCCATGTTAATTTGAGTCCATCTTGATGCCCAAATCTCTGGTGCAAGAGTGCTAATTGCTGTTAACTGCTGTTACTTATCAGAACTTGAGGATTTGTTATTTTTGTTGCATTTAATGTGTGCATCTTATGAGTAGGAGCTCTACATGTGTTTTGATGTATGCCATGCCATCTCTACAGAGGTGTATGCCATGTATTTTGTGATATATGTGGTGACTAGCACAAGCATGCAAACTAGGCCTCGTGATGTTTCTGATTTCAGGGACTTAGTAATTTTGCTAAGTCCGTGACTGCTGTTATTTTGTTGCTATGTATCCTTGTGTCTACAGAGAGATACATGCTCCTTTTGGAGATGTTCATTAAGGATGTTTTATAGATATAGTTGTGCTCTATCCATCCATGCCTCAATCTCGCTCTACTTTTGCTATAAAATGTTCCTGACAGATTGTTTACGTGTTATTCAATTTTGCCAAGCTTGTTGTAGTTGTTCCATACATGCTATGTATTTGCTCTTGCCATGGATAGCTTCATAAACATGCCATCTTGATGTAGGTATGCTTGTTTTGTCATGCATTGCTTTGTGGTGAGTGCATAAAGCTTACAAAATGCCCTCTTAATGTCTGTTTCTGCCATGCTCTGTTTTCTGCAAAGTTTGAAACTGATAACGAAACTTGCTATGTTTACATGGTTGCCATCATATCTTCTGTTCCTTTTTGGCTTATGGTCAGTAAGGGACTTTTGTCATATGCATTTAGTAGATTCATGAGATGCCTTGCTTTGCCATTTAAGTTCCTGTAGCATGTTGATTGCTTGCTCTGAACATTGCTACCTGTTGCTGTTTATGCCATGTCTTATAATTTCACAGTGTGTGTACCTGATATCTTTTGCACTTTTGCCATGCTTGTTTGAACCTGCTGTGATGTGATCTAGCTGTAGCTCAGTGTTCATCTTTTGTCAGGCATCTTCTGTAGATTACTGCCATATGCTTTGTTGCTATGTTGGGGTGCCGTAGCATTGTTACTTGATGTATTCTAACTGCTATCATGCCGTTAATCGCAGATTCGTGGCATTCTTGTTTTGCTTGCCATTTGCAAACCGTGCATCCGTTTCCGGTGATCTTTATATCGATTTCGACCGAAATCATCTCATCCTTCCAGTGGCATGCTTGGTTTGCCAAGTTACTGCCTTGTTCATCATTTTTCTTCTAGAGCACGCATACGCATCGCATATCATATCTTGCATATCATTCATGTATTGCATCATGTTGCTTGTGCATCTCCCGTGATTGATTGCGGTTCCACTGCTTGTGTTCTTGTTTTGGGTAGAGCCGGGAGACGAGTTCGTGAACGAGGAACCTGTTGAGTACGCTTACGAGGATCAAGCTTTCGACAACTCTGAGAACCTTGCAGGCAAGATGACCATACCCTGGAAATCACTTCTATCTTTGCTTTGCTAGTTTTTTTTCGCTCTATCGCTATGCTTGCGCTACCTACCACTTGCTTATCAAGCCTCCCAAATTGCTATTAACCTCTAACCTTTGTCACCCTTCCTAGCAAACCGTTGTTTAGCTATGTTACCGGTTTTGCTCAGCCCTCTAATAGCGTTGCTAGTTGCAGGTGAAGATGAAGTTTGCTCCTTGTTGGATTATGTTTATGTTGGGATATCACAATATCTCTTATCTTAATTAATGCATCTATATACTTGGTAAAAGGTGGAAGGCTCGGCCTTATGCCTAGTGTTTTCTTCCACTCTTGCCGCCCTAGTTTCCGTCATACCGGTGTTATGTTCCTTGATTTTGCGTTCCTTACACGGTTGGGTGATTTATGGGACCCCCTTGACAGTTCGCTTTGAATAAAACTCCTCCAGGAAGGCCCAACCTTGGTTTTACCATTTGCTACCACCTATCTCCTTTTCCCTTGGGTTCTGCAGACTCAAGGGTCATCTTTATTTTAGACCCCCCCCGGGCCAGTGCTCCTTTGAGTGTTGGTCCGAACTGAGCTGCCTGCGGGGCCACCTTGGGGAAACTTGAGGGCTGGTTTTACTCGTAGCTAGTCTCATCCGGTGTTGCCGTGAGAACGAGATATGTGCAGCTCCTATTAGGATTTGTCGGCACATCGGGCGGCTTTGCTGGTCTTGTTTTACCATTGTCGAAATGTCTTGTAAACCGGGATTCTGAGACTGATCGGGTCTTCTTGGGAGAAGGTTTATCCTTCGTTGACCGTGAGAGCTTATAATGGGCTAAGTTGGGACACCCCTGCAGGGTATTATCTTTCGAAAGCCGTGCCCGCGGTTATGAGGTAGATGGGAATTTGTTAATATCCGGTTGTAGAGAACTTGACACTCGACTTAATTAAAATACACCGACCGCGTGTGTAGCCGTGATGGTCTCTTTTCGGCTTTTGAGGTATGTTTGACGTAAGTAGGAGTTCAGGATCACTTCTTGATCATTGCTAGTTCACGTCTGTTCCTTTGCTTCTCTTCTCGCTCTTGTTTGCGTAAGTTAGCCACCATACTTGCTTAGTCGCTGCTGCAACCTCACCACTTTACCCCTTTCCTACCCTTAAGCTCAAATAGTCTTGATCTCGCGGGTGTGAGATTGTTGAGTCCTCGTGACTCATAGATACTTCCAAAACAGTTGCAGGTGCCGATGATACCAGTTGAGGTGACGCAATCGAGCTCAAGTGGGAGCTCGATGAAGATCTTGTTCGTTGTGTTGTATCTGTTCTTGTTGATCAGTAGTGGAGCCCAGTTGGGACGATAGGGGATCTAGCACTTGGGTTGTCTTCTTTTCTTTTGGCTTTGACCGTAGTTGGTCTATGTGTGTATCTCATATGATGTATGAATTCATTTATGTATTGTGTGAAGTGGCGATTGTAAGCCAACTCTTTATCCCATTCTTGTTCATTACATGGGATTGTGTGAAGATGACCCTTCTTGCAACAAAACCACAATGCGGTTATGCCTCTAAGTCGTGCCTCGACACGTGGGAGATATAGCCGCATCGTGGGCGTTACAACAAGTTCTTTACATACCCCCACAGGGTTTGTCTCGATTCCTTGCAGGGAAACAAAAGAAGAAAACTTCAAGGAGCCCTGGCTGCTGGGCATCACTTACGATGCTGAGCGGACGCCGCTGCCGTGCTCCGGGCACAGCGAGAGCTCGGTGGCACGTAGCTATCATCACTCGACTCCGGAGAATCGCTAGGCTCGGGCGAGCCGCTGGATTCCCAGGAGTCGTTGCTGCTACTGGAGGAGCTGTTGGCAGGAACGGAGGCGGGCTCGGCGCCTGCAGCCGCGCCACGGAGGCCGCTTCCCCCAGGGTAACACTCCAAACGGCGGCCCTCCTTGTCGAAGACCTTGAAGAACAATGTGGAGACGCCGTCGTACTAGAAGTGGACGGCGAGGGCCCCCTCTGATCCGCGCGGAAAGCGCGGGCGACCTCGCCCCATCCTCGGGTCATGAAGATTTTGCCCGGGGGGACGACCTCGACCTCCGCCCCCGTGGCCAGACTGCAGCACCCGGCATGCTGCAGCCACAACTTTAGTGGCCCCCTCGGCGGCATCTCCTCGGCGAAGAATCACGGAAGCTAGATCCACGTGTGCGGAGGCACCACCACCTACATCACGAACTTGCGCGAGGAGCCCTCGGCGTGGGTTCGCGGGCCGGCAGCCGGTGCAACCTCAGCCTGGCCGCCACGGCCATGGCTCGCGTGGAGCGAGGCGCTGCCGCCTTCTCCGGGGCCTCACGTTTGGGCGTACAGAGGAAGTGGGAAGCCGGGCGGAGGTCGCTCGTACCAAGGCCATGTCGCCTCTAGCCTCCCACCGGTATCGCGGGGGCGGCTGAGCCTTTTCTTCGATAGGAGCGGCCCCTGGTCGTCATGGGGGGGGGGGGTTGCCTTTCTCCGCTGCGGAGAACCTCCTAATCGGCGCGATGGGTGCTAAAGCAAAGAGGAAGAAGAAGGAGTGGGCGGCGAGAAGATGGAAATGAACAAAGGGGGCTCCGGCCTCTCCCCATTTATTACCAGAATTAGGCCAACCGCAAGCCTCCATGATCGCACACAATGATGGTTTTCCTCTGCATGTAGCAGAGTCTCGTCAAGTTGAACAGTTGTCGAGGCGGCGTGAGGAAGCAGAGACGCCCACGTCTCATCAATCACCACACGTCAACCGAGGCCGCAGGCAGTTAGGGCCCGCGGCGCTCTGCACTAGCCCCTTGGCTTCTCCTGGAAGCCAAGTTCGAGCGTGCCTTAGGCCCGCGGGCTACTGCCAGCGTCCTAGGACCGGGGTGCCTAGACTTTCCTGCCTGCGGCCCATGGCGTGGCTCCATCGGCGGCCTGGTACGGCCCAGCTTCAGGATCAACAAGCCAAGACCCTCGCGAGGGGCAAATCCTCGTGAGGCGGACGACACCAATACCTCCTCGAGGGACGGCCTCCTCAGGCTGGCTCCCGAGGAGCGGAGATTTCTATGCAAAGCTCACCTCGTGAGGTTCAGGTGACATGACCCATGACGATCGAGGCCAGGCGGGCGCCAGCGGCCGCAGTGTACCAGTTTCCTCTTTTGCGCTAAGGAGGCAAGCGTAGGCGTGGGGTCCCGAGGTATCAGCCAAAGGTTTCCATTTCGGTGCAACGAGACCAAGACCGCCAGGACGGCAGGACGGAGGTCATCGCCGAGCCCACCGCGCCAACCCGACCAGAAGCTTTTCGCAGGCGAAGACTGCTTTTGTCAGGATAGCATGTACTAGCTGCCCCCCTTCAAATTTGGTCGTTGTGGGATCCCTTCCCGCCTTACATTTGGGAAGAGGACCAAGGCCACTATAAATAGGACTTAGCCACCACCATAGAAGGAGGATCATTCAGATCATCCTCACACCCACCAGCTCATCGAGCACAAGAACACCTCACCTCCTGAGGCTGTTCTACCATTGTACTAGTTCATCCTCAGCCCCTTGAGGCAATCCACCACAAAGCTGGAGTAGGGTATTACACCGCAAGGTGGCCCGAACCAGGATAAACTGTTGTGTCCCTTCTACATCCAGTTCATCGAGCTAGGCAGTGAGATTAGCGAGTAGGTAGACAGGGGAGGACGAGTTCTTCGCACGCACCCTAGAGTTCGAACCTTTCAAGGGTGTGCGGAACCCCGAATACGACAGTATTTATAAAAAGTGATGTATATAGAATTTTATTCGAATCGAAAATGGATCCTGCCCGAAAAAATAATACAAAATAGATTGGAATTGAGTTGGCATGGTAAACGTGCAAGCTTTTTCTCAAAAATTTGAACAAAGTAGCCAAACTCGCAGTAACCGCCCGAAACCAAAATACGGGAGATGGAAATTACTGCCTATCCCTGGCATGCAACACATGTCGGCTCGATTTCAATAGGTCTTGATAGGGGCAGGTTTTTAATAAAACTCAAACATGACATAACCGCCTCTCACCCAGATTCATACGCGGTGGGTGAGGGAGTCCTGGATTAGGGGGTATCCAGACAGCCGGACTATATACTTTGGCCAGACTATTGGACCATGAAGATACTAGATTGAAGACTTCGTCCCGTGTCCGGATGGGTGTCGGGACCCCGATTCCAAGTCACATCGATCTAGCTGGTAACACCTCATATCACTTTGCGGCCTCACGCACGGTATTCCCACGGGTGTTGCCTTACCAAGGCCCGGGACCGTTTGCGCCTTTTGGCTCACGTATATGACAATGTCGCTAGCATCCATATGACAAAGAACCCGGGCCGACATGGCTAGTCGTGAACCCAAAGCGGCAATAACATATGGGGACAGGCATACATGAATCAACATCGAACGTGTCGGTCAGCAGCGTGCGAATCCGGGCTGTAGCACTGGGCTAACAGGACTCCGGGAACCCGGGCTGTAGCAGGCTAGGCAGGACTCCGGATGTCACCGCGTGACATTTCCCCGAAGGGACAGACACAGGAACAATATGAAACACATGCCGGCCAGTCAAGTGTCCAGAGCAGTAGTGCTGGGCTAGCAGGACTCCGGTGAACCAGGCTGTAGCGGACTACTATGGCTCAAGGAGGCACTAGACTACATTTCCCCATAAGAGAGGCTGCTAAGGATAGACAACTAGATTCTCGGATCCCACACATACCAAGCATTTCAATCATACACACAATATGCTCGATATGTGCAAATACAACATGGCATCACAACAAGACTCTACGACTCAGAGTATTTATTCATTAGGCTCCGAAGAGCGAGATATTACAAACATGGGTCTCATGACCCAACATTCAGAGCATACAAGTCAAAGCACATGCGGAAGCTTAACATGTCTGAGTACAGACATCTATAAATGAAAAAGGCTGAGAAGCCTGACTATCTACCAGATCCTGCCGAGGGCACAAGATCGTAGCTGAGGTAACAAGCTAAATGTCGAAGTCCACACGGAACTACCAGCGAGACTGACGTCTCTCTGCAAAACATAAAATAAGCAAACGTGAGTACAAATATACCCAGCAAGACTTACATCAGGACTATCTATATATGCATCGGTATCAACAAAGGGGGTGGTGGAGTTTAACTGCAGCAAGCCAGCTTTGACTCGGTGGCTATCCTGAACTATGACTGCAAGTAACTCTTTTGAGGTGGCGCACACGAGTCCACATATTCACCATATCAATACACCACTATGGATCCGCTCCCGTCTCCCTACGAGAACGTCATCCATAGCACTCACGCTTATCTTGCGCATTTTAGAGTATCCACTTTCACTTGTCTATGAACTGTTATAGGCAACCCAGAAGTCCTTTACCGCGGACACGGCTATTCGAATAGATCATATGAACCCAGCAGGGGTGTACTTCGTCACACACGCTCTCGCCACTTACCACCATGTACACGTCGTGTACCTCGGCAACCTTTAAGCGGAAGCCTGGCGAGGGAGTCGGCCACGACCTGACTAACCACACAAGTCTCTAGTCCAGGTTTATCGCCTATTCGGGTTCCATCCGCAAGGAGATCCGGCCGGGGTGTCGCTCCTGGCCCCAAACGATGTGTGCAGGGTTCCCGAGCCCACCATCCGGGTGCCACTCGATACACCAGGCCACGTGTGCCTAGTCTGTCCCAAGCCCACCTGTACCGGGTGCCACTTGGTAGACTACTAACACTACCTACAAACACCAGAAACTAGTTGCAACTCCTGGACAGAGATCAGGTTGATTAATAAGCCGAGAGGGGCACTTAAGCATTCCAATGCGTGGTAGTAACTGTTCATGGATCACAAACACAGAACTCAGTTCCTGAGGACGGTTTCAATGAGACAACCCACCATGTACTCCTACATGGCCTCTCACCGCTACCTTTACCAAATCGTGTTCACACACTTAGCTCTCATCAGTAGGACATGTTCACCAAATTCCAATTCATTCCCGATGAATCAGACCTGACTCAACTCTAAGCAATAGCAGGCATGACAAACAAGCATGCATGAGTAGGCACATCAGGGCTCAAACAACTCCTACTCATGCTAGTGGGTTTCATCTATTTACTGTGGCAATGACAGGTCATGCAGAGGATAAAGGGGTTCAGCTAGCGCAGCAAGTAACAGATGAATCGTTGTTGTCCTAATGCAGTAAAAGAGAGCAGGAGCGAGAGAGTGGGATTGTATCGGAATGAGCAAGGGGTTTTTGCTTGCCTGGCACTTCTGAAGATAGCATTGAGTCTTCAGTAGTGTCAACGATCACAACGCAGGAACATCGTCTACCGAGAGGGGACAAATACCGGCAACAAAGAAGGAATACAATCAATGCAATGCACAATATGATGCATGATCATGACATGGCAATATGCTGTGGTTTGGGCTAATGCTGCTAGCACATATTAAATGGAGTTGGTTTGAACCTTAGGTTCAAATTCAAACTCCATATAAGACATTTCAAATGCCATTTATTCAAATTGTCATATACAGTGGCTGTAAGTTGTTCAAACATGCATGAGGATGCCATAAACAGATTCTTTGGATTTTTCTGATAATTTTTCATATATGAATCATTTCATTTGGAGTTATAGATTAATTTCTATGGGTTTTTGAAGTTTTAAACATTTTCTGGAATTTTCAGATTTATTACTAAATAAGAAAATCCCAGCAAATGTATTTATGACGTCAGCAGTGTGTCATAGCGACGTCAGCAGTCAACCACGGTCAAACCTGACGGTGGGACCCGCATGTCATTGAGACAGTGTTGAACTCTGGTTAACCCCGCGTTGACTCTGGCTTTGACCCGCTGCGGGGCCCACTGTCAGTGACTCTAGGGGGTTAGTTAGCGCTAATGACGGTGCCACGTCACCAACCACCGGAGTTGGACGTCGACGACCAAACCTGACGGCGGAGGATCGCCGGAGTTGCTCGGGACGGCGCTACAGGCGGTGATTTGCGGCGCGGTTTGGAGCAACGGCGAGCTGGCGTTCCCGTGCATCTGCTAGGGCAGACAGGAGGGGCTGGGACGGACCGAGCTCGCCGAAAGCGAGCTCGCAGCGGCGGCCGGAGCTCGGGCACCGACGAGTTAGGCGCCACAGCGCGTTTCGAGGCGAACTGGTGGGGTCTGCAGCTTCCTGAGGAAGCGCTGAGCACGCCTACGTGCTCTGGTGCGGCGTGCGGGTGTTGCAACCGCGGCGGCGACATGGCCGGCGGCTGGGAGCGGTCGGCTCTGGTGGTTGATGCGGCTAGGGGGCGAATCACGCAATGAGGCAAGGGGGAAACGGTGCAACGGCTCACCGCGGTTCTTCTGGTGCTGCTGGCGAGGCAGGGGAGGCACGGGGTCCGGCGAAACGATGGTGGGGATCACCGGCGCCCGAGCTCGAGATCGGCGGCGTTGGAGATGCAGCAAGGCTTCTAGCGCCGCGTGACTCGATGGAGAGGACGACGACGTCGTGGCGGAGCTTGTGGTCACGTCGGAGAGGCGCGGGGAAGGCTGTGGGTGCGGCAACGGCGAGCGGTGGCGACGAGCTCTGCTCGGTTGTTGCGGGAGAGAGACAAGGGAGGGGATGAGCATGGAGGGAGGAGTGAGAGGGCCCGGGGTGGCGCGTGGCGTCGTCCAGAGGGGTCGGGGAGGCCAACCAAGCAGGAGGTGGCCAAGCGCGTGGGCGCGCGCGGCGGCCACACGCCCTCGTGCCCACTGGCACGAGGAGGAAGACGACAGGCGGGAAGCTGGGCTGGGCCAGCCTGCTGGGCCGCTAGCTGGGCCGCCTGAAAGGCCAGGTAACTCCCTCTCTCTCTCTCTCTCTCTCTCTCTCTTTACTTTCTATTTTAGTTTCCGTTTTCCCATTTGTTTTAACTCTGTTTTGATTTAGTCTCTGCGCTAAATCATTTTATATGCTTCTGGTAAATTTTTGTAGGGACTATTTGGATTATTCCAGAGCCCCTCACATTTACCCAGAATTATTGGACATATATAAAATATATAACATGTATATATATCCAATGCAAATAATTATTGCATTAGCTTCAAATGCCCAAAACAAATATTTATGAGCTCCTGGAAATATTGGTTTGAATTTTAATTCTGGCCAATATTTCCATAGAGAAACATGAACATTTTCTTGGACCTATTTGAAGCAATATTTATCTTGGTCTTTTTCAGAAATGATTTCTGAGGCTTTCACATGTCCCCATTTCAAACTCATTGAAATTTAAACATGATGCAGACATGACTAGCTAGCCTAGAGCAAACCAGAACTAGGGATGTGACATGTTCACTACTGAAGACTCAATGCTATCTTCAGAAGTGCCAGGCAAGCAAAACCCCCTTGCTCATTCCGATACAATCCCACTCTCTCGCTCCTGCTCTCTTTTACTGCATTAGGACAACAACGATTCATCTGTTACTTGCTGCGGTAGCTGAACCCCTTTATCCTCTGCATGACCTGTCATTGCCACAGTAAATAGATGAAACCCACTAGCATGAGTAGGAGTTGTTTGAGCCCTGATGTGCCTACTCATTCATGCTTGTTTGTCATGCCTGCTATTGCTTAGAGTTGAGTCAGGTCTGATTCATCGGGAATGAATTGGAATTTGGTGAACATGTCCTACTGATGAGAGCTAAGTGTGTGAACACGATTTGGTAAAGGTAGCGGTGAGAGGCCATGTAGGAGTACATGGTGGGTTGTCTCATTGAAACCGTCCTCAGGAACTGAGTTCTGTGTTTGTGATCCATGAACAGTTACTACCACGCATTGGAATGCTTAAGTGCCCCTCTCGGCTTATTAATCAACCTGATCTCTGTCCAGGAGTTGCAACTAGTTTCTGGTGTTTGTAGGTAGTGTTAGTAGTCTACCAAGTGGCACCCGGTACAGGTGGGCTTGGGACAGACTAGGCACACGTGGCCTGGTGTACCGAGTGGCACCCGGATGGTGGGCTCGGGAACCCTGCACACATCATTTGGGGCCGTGAGCGACACCCCGGCCGGATGTCCTTGCGGATGGAACCCGAATAGGCGATAAACCTGGACTAGAGACTTGTGTGGTTAGTCAGGTCGTGGCCGACTCCCTCGCCAGGCTTCCGCTTGAAGGTTGCCGAGGTACACGACGTGTACATGGTGGTAAGTGGCGAGAGCGTGTGTGACGAAGTACACCCCTGCAGGGTTAATATGATCTATTCGAATAGCCGTGTCCGCGGTAAAGGACTTCTGGGTTGCCTATAACAGTTCATAGACAAGTGAAAGTGGATACTCTAAAATGCGCAAGATAAGCGTGAGTGCTATGGATGGCGTTCTCGTAGGGAGACGGGAGCGGATCCATAGTGGTGTATTGATATGGTGAATATGTGGACTCGTGTGCGCCACCTCAAAAGAGTTACTTGCAGTCATAGTTCAGGATAGCCACCGAGTCAAAGCTGGCTTGCTGCAGTTAAACTCCACCACCCCCTTTGTTGATACCGATGCATATATAGATAGTCCTGATGTAAGTCTTGCTGGGTACATTTGTACTCACGTTTGCTTATGTTATGTTTTGCAGAGAGACGTCAGTCTCGCTGGTAGTTCCGTGTGGACTTCGACGTTTAGCTTGTTACCTTAGCTACGATCTTGTGCCCTCGGCAGGATCTGGTAGATAGTCAGGCTTCTCAGCCTTTTTCATTTATAGATGTCTGTACTCAGACATGTTAAGCTTCTGCATGTGCTTTGACTTGTATGCTCTGAATGTTGGGTCATGAGACCCATGTTTGTAATATCTCGCTCTTCGGAGCCTAATGAATAAATACTCTGAGTCGTAGAGTCTTGTTGTGATGCCATGTTGTATTTGCACATATCGAGCATATTGTGTGTATGATTGAAATGCTTGGTATGTGTGGGATCCGACAATCTAGTTGTCTATCCTTAGCAGCCTCTCTTATGGGGAAATGTAGTCTAGTTGTCGGGACCCCGATTCCAAGTCACACCGATCTAGCCTGTAACACCTCATATCACTTTGCGGCCTCACGCACGGTACTCCCACGGGTGTCGCCTTACCATGGCCCGGGACCGTTTGCGCCTTTTGGCTCACGTATATGACAATGTCGCAAGCATCCATATGACAGAGAACCCGGGCCGACATGGCTAGTCGTGAACCCAAAGCGGCACTAACGTATGGGGACAGGCATACATGAGTCAACATCGAACGTGTCGGTCAGCAGCGTGCGAATCCGGGCTGTAGCACTGGGCTAACAGGACTCCGGGAACCCGGGCTGTAGCAGGCTAGGCAGGACTCCGGATGTCACCGCGTGACATTTCCCCGAAGGGACAGACAACTATATTTCTTCCGGATAACCCAGGCAGAGGAGGAAGGACTGGCAGAGTCACAATATGAATGGAGTACTCCTCAAGAGCACTCTAGTTGTGATCTTTCGGTTCCGCGAGGAACTTCTTCCATAAGTAGTTCATGGTATTTGGAAGAAGAAAATACCACGGACCTCGAGGAATATCGCAAGGGTTACTAATATCCTAAAGGAACAAGCAAACACTAGCTACACAAATTAAGTAGAGTGAGTCTTGGGTTCAAGAACCCAGAAATAGAATGCCTACTAACTAAATGGCATCACGGGATGCTTTTGGGAAAGATGGCCAGAATCATCACACCGGGAACACAAAACATGGCTAGATTACTAGGTGACTCCCTAAAACACCTAGGGTCACAACAATAGCTCCAACATATATACCGAGGCAATAGAGTGCCTCAACGCACCGATAGTGTGCTTAATCTGGCCCAAAGGGAGGGAAAAACAGAGGGAAAGGATTTTGCAAATGCATCAGATTGTTTAGAAAACTGGGATGACTCGGACAACATAATGGCTGTAAAAGCTCAAAAGGATTTGAGATATCCTGCAAAATGGTGGCATAACCACTCAACATCATAATATCAAGGTTCCGAGATCAACTGTCAACACATGGAAGTAGTAGAAACTGAACTGGGGCTTCAGACCAACAATCCTACAGGTCTACGGATTAGTAACACGTGATCCTGATAGAAAGATGAGAAGCCTAGTTCTTAATCCCCGTAGAAGAGAAGAGGGTGACTCAGATCAGAAGGGCATAAGGTAAAGGAGTAAAAGAGCCATACGTTCCCTTCCACAATCAATTCCCTTATATAACTAAAGCATTTCTAGACTCAACTTCGACCAGTTTGGCTTCTTAAACCTACAGGCAGTCAGGCTCTGATACCAAAGCTGTCGGGACCCCGATTCCAAGTCACACCGATCTAGCCTGTAACACCTCATATCACTTTTCGGCCTCACGCACGGTACTCCCACGGCTGTCGCCTTACCATGGCCCGGGACCGTTTGCGCCTTTTGGCTCACGTATATGACAATGTCGCTAGCATCCATATGACAGAGAACCCGGGCCGACATGGCTAGTCGTGAACCCAAAGCGGCACTAACGTATGGGGACAGGCATACATGAGTCAACATCGAACGTGTCGGTCAGCAGCGTGCGAATCCGGGCTGTAGTACTGGGCTAACAGGACTCCGGGAACCCGGGCTGTAGCAGGCTAGGCAGGACTCCGGATGTCACCGCGTGACATTTCCCCGAAGGGACAGACACAGGAACGATATGAAACACATGCCGGCCAGTCAAGTGCCCAGAGCAGTAGTGCTGGGCTAGCAGGACCCCGGTGAACCGGGCTGTAGCGGACTACTATGGCTCAAGGAAGCACTAGACTACATTTCCCCATAAGAGAGGCTGTTAAGGATAGACAACTAGATTGTCGGATCCCACACATACCAAGCATTTCAATCATACACACAATATGCTCGATATGTGCAAATACAACATGGCGTCACAACAAGACTCTACGACTCAGAGTATTTATTCATTAGGCTCCGGAGAGCGAGATATTACAAACAAGGGTCTCATGACCCAACATTCAGAGCATACAAGTCAAAGCACATGCGGAAGCTTAACATGTCTGAGTACAGACATCTATAAGAGAAAAAGGCTGCGAAGCCTAACTATCTACCAGATCCTGCCGAGGGCACAAGATCGTAGCTGAGGTATCAAGCTAAACGTCGAAGTCCACACGGAACTACTAGCGAGACTGACGTCTCTCTGCAAAACATAAAATAGGCAAACGTGAGTACAAGTGTACCCAGCTAGACTTACATCAGAACTATCTACATATGCATCGGTATCAACAAAGGGGGTGGTGGAGTTTAACTGTAGCAAGCCAGCTTTGACTCAGTGGCTAACCTGAACTACGACTGCAAGCAACTCTTTTGAGGTGGCGCACACGAGTCCACATATTCACCATATCAATACACCACTATGGATCCGCTCCCGTCTCCCTACGAGAACGCCATCCATAGCACTCACGCTTATCTTGCGCATTTTAGAGTATCCACTTTCACTTGTCTATGAACTGTTATAGGCAACCCAGAAGTCCATTTCCGCGGACACGGCTATTCGAATAGATGATGTTAACCCTGCAGGGGTGTACTTCGTCACACACGCTCTCGCCACTTACCAGCATGTACACGTCGTGTACCTCGGCAACCTTCAAGCGGAAGCCTGGCGAGGGAGTCGGCCACGACCTGACTAACCACACAAGTCTCTAGTCCAGGTTTATCGCCTATTCGGGTTCCATCCGCAAGGAGATCCGGCCGGGGTGTCGCTCACGGCCCCAAACGATGTGTGCAGGGTTCCCGAGCCCACCATCCGGGTGCCACTCGGTACACCAGGCCACGTGTGCCTAGTCTGTCCCAAGCCCACCTGTACCGGGTGCCACTTGGTAGACTACTAACACTACCTACAAACACCAGAAACTAGTTGCAACTCCTGGACAGAGATCAGGTTGATTAATAAGTCGAGAGGGGCACTTAAGCATTCCAATGCGTGATAGTAACTATTCATGGATCACAAACACAGAACTCAGTTCCTGAGGACGGTTTCAATGAGACAACCCACGATGTACTCCTACATGGCCTCTCACCTCTACCTTTACCAAATCGTGTTCACACACTTAGCTCTCAACAGTAGGACATGTTCACAAGATTCCAATTCATTCCCGATGAATCAGACCTGACACATCTCTAAGCAATAGCAGGCATGACAACAAGCATGAATGAGTAGGCACATCAGGGCTCAAACAACTAATACTCATGCTAGTGGGTTTCATCTATTTACTGTGGCAATGACAGGTCATGCAGAGGATAAAGGGGTTCAGCTACCGCAGCAAGTAACAGATAGATCGTTGTTGTCCTAATGCAGTAAAAGAGAGCAGGAGCGAGAGAGTGGGATTGTATCGGAATGAACAAGGGGGTTTTGCTTGCCTGGCACTTCTGAAGATAGCATTGAGTCTTCAGTAGTGTCAACGATCACAACGCCGGAACATCGTTTACCGAGAGGGGACAAATACCGGCAACAGAGAGGAAAACCAATCAATGCAATGCAACAATATGATGCATGAATGTGACATGGCAATATGCTGTGAATTGAGCTAATGCAGCTAGCAACAAGTGCAAGGGAGTCCATTTGACCCAAAGGTTCAAATGCAAACCCATTTTATAGAGTTATATATGTGCATGATCTTGTTTCATCTAAACAGCATGGTTAGGTTTCTCTAGGATGCATGAAACCAGTACAGATGGATAGATTGGATTTTTCTGATCATTTTTCATATATAACTTGTTTGGTTTGGAGCTACGGTTGAATTTCTATGAATTTTAGAAGTTTGCACTATTTTCTGGAATTTCCTGTATAAGAATAATTCCAGTAATTAGATTACTGCGTCAACACTACGTCAGGATGACGTCAGCTGGTCAGCGGGGTCGTCCAGGTCAAACCTGACGTGTGGGGTCCACACGTCAGTGACACGGGGACTAATCCCGGTCAAAACCAGCGCTGATTGGGTTTGACCCTGTGGTAGGGCCCACTTTCAGTGGCTGTGAGGTGGCAAGTTAAGGGATTAGCCTCTAATGACGAAGCCACGTCATCATCGCTGGACTCTGGCCGGCGGCGACCATTCCGCACGGCGGAGCTGGAGCTGGGCGGCGCTAGGGGCTGCGGTTAGGTGCGGTGCGACCACCAGGAGGGAGCCCATGCTCGTCCGCATCCAACGGGGTAGGCAGCAGCGACTGGGGTGCGCTGTACTCGACGGAGACGAGCTCGCGGCGGCGGCCGGAGTTCAGGAACATGCGGGGGTTCGGTGTTCCGGTGCACGGGAGAGCTAGTTAGGGGCTGCGTTGGACTCATCGTTGCTCCAGGAGCACGCCGGAGGCACAATCTTGAGCAGAGATGCACGGTGGCTGCGAGAGCAATGACCATGGCGGACGACGGCGCTCGGGTACGGTGGCTGGCACGACTAGAGGCGTAATCGAGCTCGGGGAGAGGGGGTTACGACGCGGGAGCTCACGGTGGTTGCAGAGGTCGTCGAAGCGGGCTCGGGGAAGGCTTGACGGCGTCGGAATCCCGGCGGCGATCTCCTGTGGCCGAGGAAGAAGATGAGAACGTCGAGGGCGTTGCAGTGCTTCCCAGCTCACGTGGATTGGTGGGGTAGATGGGGACGGCGTGGCGGAGCTCTCGAGCACGTTGGAAGGGCGAGGGAGGCCCGGTGGTCGTGGCAACAGCGAGCGGCGGCGACGGCATACTCGGCCATGGGGGGGGGGAACAGAGGAGCGAGGGGAAGGGAGGTCCAGAGAGCGAGGGAGAAGTGAGAGGGGGTCGGGGAGGTGGCGTGGCACTCGTGGAGGCGTCCAGAAGCGGCGGAAGCAGGAGGTGGCCTCGCGCGCGGCGACCACACGCCCGGCGTCCCTCTGGCGTCCTTCTGGCGTGAGGTGGGAGACGGTGGCGGCTCTGGTGGGCTGGGCCAGCTCCTGGGCCGTGGTGGGGCGCCAGGTGAGTCCAGGTGAGGGGCCCAGTGGCCTTCTCTCTCTCTCTTACTTAATTGTTTCTGTTTTTTCTATTTTATTTCTCTGTTTTGAATTAGTAAAAATACTAATTCATTTTGTAAGATCCTGAAAATAATTGTGGGCACTTTTGAAACTATTTCCAACAGCCCTCAAATGCTTTCAAGATTATTTGGACAGTTAAAATATTTTATAGAATTTAAATGTCCAAATTCAAATACTTATGATTTAATTCAAAAATCCAGAATGTCCTAGAAAAAGTGTGCACAATTTTTGCCAGGGGTTTTAGCCCAATCCAGAAATGATGAACATTTATGAAGGGCATTTTGGGTTCATTGAAACCAATTTTAGTAAACCCTAGTTGGTTTCAGGGGGTGTTGGGGGTTCTGTCATCCCCATTTCAATTTTCTGCAAAATTCAAACATGATGCACACCTGAAGCTAGCCTAGTGCAATACGAGAAGCTAGGGATGTGACAACTCGCCCCCACTAAACAAGAATCTCGTCCCGAGATTCAAGCGTAGGGTAAGAGCAAAAAGGGGACACAAAAGCTAACACAATCTTCTTGATCCCATTGTTCTTCTCGAAGATGTTGATTCATTGCATCCCTTTGTCTTGACATCATTTCTTTCAGGAGCTTCATCCAACTATGATGACGGAAGAGAGGGAAATTCTAAAGGATTGATCTTCTCGAAGATCGAGCTATGCAAGATCAACTTGCGGAATGAGATGTTGAAACATCTCGAGTTGAGACACAAAACACATCGAGAGGGATGGAAGAACAAACGATGAGGTTTGATTTGGTGGGCAACAATCCCACGCTTAGATAATATGGTGCATGGGTTCCAAAGCAGCGAGGAGTTAGTTGCCATGACTCCATAACGGGGCACCTTAGGAAAGGTGACTCGTAGAATTCTTCCCTTAAGTGGCAAAAAGAATTACTTTTGATACAAAGATCATTGAAACTCTTTATACTAGCGTAAGGCAATTACAAATGATCGTTAGAAAGAATTCAAAAGAATGGCACACTCAATTTGGAAAGGAAACTATGGTTATAGAACAACTCGGCAAATGGAAGGCACATTCCAGTTGATACCAAGGATATAACCTAGTGACTGAGCGTGCTTTCAAGAACTTGAGCATTTCCATATTCATCAAGGTTTTACCAACATCCGTGCTGAGGATCCTGGCAACACATCATACTACCATGATGAACGGTGATGGAGGATGCAGATGCAAAGGAAGATAACACTTTCTCAGATTTTTCCTTAGCAATGCCAAAGAAGCAAATCTGGATGATCGACCGAGAGACATTTAGCACTCCGCTTCTAATGTTCTCCTTGACGTTCTAGGTACCACGATCATGCTTAGAAGCATCAACATGGCCATCAAGTAAAGGTCTGACTTCGGAAGCACAAAGGATCCATAAGGAACACTTCTAGAATAAGTCACATGAAATCCTCATGGAGAAGATGGTTGAATAGCTCAATCAAGATACTACAATGATAGATCTTCCGGCTAGGTGTGTCGGCCAGAACATCAACCTTGTCGGGACCTACATCATAATCTTGGAAAAGTTCCAACCGTCATATCTGCCTGAGATTCAGATCTAGTTGGTAACAGGATATTCCAGACTCATCGAGTCTAGAAGAAAATGAAGGTTTGCAACACAAGTCGACGAGATGACGTTGCGAGATTCTTGGGAGATGAACTACGATAGTAAGCTCCAAAACATGAGCTGGTTCTGCTAAACACATGTGAACACGCTGTCCCGGACAAGCGTGACCACATAGTAGTCTTATGATAAAACACTACCGAGTTCAGGTGGGGAACCATCATTGAGGATATCGAAGTCCTTGTGCACTTATCGATGAACTTCTTATCCTTGGACAAGTCAATCAGTGGCTTGGTGTGCTAGGGAACACATATGGAGTGGAGGTAATTAATCTACCAAACCATAGAATACATTCGCACATGCATAACCGACTTGGGATGGTACCAGAGGAAACAAAACAAGCTTTCTCGAATCCACGGCGGCAACTTACATCAAAAGCACGTGAATTAGAGGAAGTCACTACTTTCATCCAAACATATACTTCATAAACGGGACATGAAGATAATGCTTACAAAAGTTTCCAACACTCACTTAGACGTTCAACATGAATCATGGAGGAGACGAGATGCTGCTGATGGGCTCAATAGCAACTCATCGGAATTTCCATATCACTGGACTTCCACCATCATGTGAACACGGGGATAGCATTGGTCAGATCCAAAAGATATAATGGTGTATGCTCGAGGGATCAACCACGAGTAAGACAACATTATGAACACCATTGGTTCTGATTTGATTTGACGATAGCCCATACTCAAATCAAAGATTGGTAAGATAATAGATCCAAGAACTAGACACGAGGACCAATCGATGGAGATATCATCTTTCTTCAACACACACACAAGATATCCCTTTGGAAATGAACTAAGTTAGACAAGTTTTTATCTTCCAACTCTCCAAGTTGTTGTCTAGCTTAACCAACTAGCTCAGGGGTATCCAACACGGATTCTTGGAGAAGGGGTGGTTTTCAGGAAACCCACTTGATCACGAACTCAACATAGCGGTCAGGTGACAACCTGGTAACACTTCCGAGAAGATATTCGAAAAATCACGAACCACCGATATGTTACTAAGCTCGAGAACAAACTTGCTTTTCAGGGCAAGACGATGTGATCAAAAAGAGCGAGGAATTGATACAATCCTAACTCGTTGATCGAAAAGTGCACCAGAAATAAGGACTAGGTAGCACGATCAATCTTAGGATGATGATTTAATAACCAGCACACTAAGAATGAGAGTGTTGTCCATTAACTACCAAGCAACACGGTTGCTAGGAGTATTGATTTCACACATCATGGTTCACTTGTCGGCATTCTGGTTGTGACAACACGGAACCGAGATATGAATAATGATGGCGAGAAGTATCACTGTGTCAAGAATTCATAAGAGATGGTGCAATTCTCATGACACTCTTGACATAAAGATGGTAACGCTCCAAGGTAGAGCAGAGCAAAAGCTGCTTAGGCATTAGATCTGCAGGATACAACTACTTTGACCCAATCCCAAAGACGGACGAGGTACTGGAGTTTGTTTCTCCTAGTCATTCCGGATTAGAATGGCTTGACAGACCACAAGAATAATAGGCATCGATAACAGAAATGCACAAATACTCCTGACTATCAATTGATAGATGAGGGCCAGGAAATAACTAAAGAGGGACAACCCAAAGGAACATATGTTTTTCTGAGTTGTGGATGCATGGATTAGTATGTCAAACAAACTCAACATATTTCTTCCGGATAACCCAGGCAGAGGAGGAAGGACTGGCAGAGTCACAATATGAATGGAGTACTCCTCAAGAGCACTCTAGTTGTGATCTTTCGGTTCCGCGAGGAACTTCTTCCATAAGTAGTTCATGGTATTTGGAAGAAGAAAATACCACGGACCTCGAGGAATATCGCAAGGGTTACTAATATCCTAAAGGAACAAGCAAACACTAGCTACACAAATTAAGTAGAGTGAGTCTTGGGTTCAAGAACCCAGAAATAGAATGCCTACTAACTAAATGGCATCACGGGATGCTTTTGGGAAAGATGGCCAGAATCATCACACCGGGAACACAAAACATGGCTAGATTACTAGGTGACTCCCTAAAACACCTAGGGTCATAACGATAGCTCCAACATATATACCGAGGCAATAGAGTGCCTCAACGCACCGATAGTGTGCTTAATCTGGCCCAAAGGGACCCAAAAACAGAGGGAAAGGATTTTGCAAATGCATCAGATTGTTTAGAAACCTGGGATGACTCGGACAACATAACGGCTGTAAAAGCTCAAAAGGATTTGAGATATCCTGCAAAATGGTGGCATAACCACTCAACATCATAATATCAAGGTTCCGAGATCAACTGTCAACACATGGAAGTAGTAGAAACTGAACTGGGGCTTCAGACCAACAATCCTACAGGTCTACGGATTAGTAACACGTGATCCTGATAGAAAGATGAGAAGAGGGTGACTCAGATCAGAAGGGCATAAGGTAAAGGAGTAAAAGAGCCTTACGTTCCCTTCCACAATCAATTCCCTTATATAACTAAAGCATTTCTAGACTCAACTTTGACCAGTTTGGCTTCGTAAACCTACAGGTAGTCAGGCTCTGATACCAAAGCTGTCGGGACCCCGATTCCAAGTCACACCGATCTAGCCTGTAACACCTCATATCACTTTGCGGCCTCACGCACGGTACTCCCACGGGTGTCGCCTTACCATGGCCCGGGACCGTTTGCGCCTTTTGGCTCACGTATATGACAATGTCGCTAGCATCCATATGACAGAGAACCCGGGCCGACATGGCTAGTCGTGAACCCAAAGCGGCACTAACGTATGGGGACAGGCATACATGAGTCAACATCGAACGTGTCGGTCAGCAGCGTGCGAATCCGGGCTGTAGCACTGGGCTAACAGGACTCCGGGAACCCGGGCTGTAGCAGGCTAGGCAGGACTCCGGATGTCACCGCGTGACATTTCCCCGAAGGGACAGACACAGGAACGATATGAAACACATGCCGGCCAGTCAAGTGCCCAGAGCAGTAGTGCTGGGCTAGCAGGACCCCGGTGAACCGGGCTGTAGCGGACTAGACTACATTTCCCCATAAGAGAGGCTGTTAAGGATAGACAACTAGATTGTCGGATCCCACACATACCAAGCATTTCAATCATACACACAATATGCTCGATATGTGCAAATACAACATGGCGTCACAACAAGACTCTACGACTCAGAGTATTTATTCATTAGGCTCCGGAGAGCGAGATATTACAAACAAGGGTCTCATGACCCAACATTCAGAGCATACAAGTCAAAGCACATGCGGAAGCTTAACATGCTGAGTACAGACATCTATAAGAGAAAAAGGCTGCGAAGCCTGACTATCTACCAGATCCTGCTGAGGGCACAAGATCGTAGCTGAGGTATCAAGCTAAACGTCGAAGTCCACACAGAACTACTAGCGAGACTGACGTCTCTCTACAAAACATAAAATAGGCAAACGTGAGTACAAATGTACCCAGCAAGACATACATCAGAACTATCTACATATGCATCGGTATCAACAAAGGGGGTGGTGGATTTTAACTGCAGCAAGCCAGCTTTGACTCAGTGGCTAACCTGAAGTACGACTGCAAGCAACTCTTTTGAGGTGGCGCACACGAGTCCACATATTCACCATATCAATACACCACTATGGATCCGCTCCCGTCTCCCTACGAGAACGCCATCCATAGCACTCACGCTTATCTTGCGCATTTTAGAGTATCCACTTTCACTTGTCTATGAACTGTTATAGGCAACCCAGAAGTCCATTTCCGCGGACACGGCTATTCGAATAGATGATGTTAACCCTGCAGGGGTGTACTTCGTCACACACGCTCTCGCCACTTACCAGCATGTACACGTCGTGTACCTCGGCAACCTTCAAGCGGAAGCCTGGCGAGGGAGTCGGCCACGACCTGACTAACCACACAAGTCTCTAGTCCAGGTTTATCGCCTATTCGGGTTCCATCCGCAAGGAGATCCGGCCGGGGTGTCGCTCACTGCCCCAAACGATGTGTGCAGGGTTCCCGAGCCCACCATCCGGGTGCCACTCGGTACACCAGGCCACGTGTGCCTAGTCTGTCCCAAGCCCACCTGTACCGGGTGCCACTTGGTAGACTACTAACACTACCTACAAACACCAGAAACTAGTTGCAACTCCTGGACAGAGATCAGGTTGATTAATAAGTCGAGAGGGGCACTTAAGCATTCCAATGCGTGGTAGTAACTGTTCATGGATCACAAACACAGAACTCAGTTCCTGAGGACGGTTTCAATGAGACAACCCACCATGTACTCCTACATGGCCTCTCACCGCTACCTTTACCAAATCGTGTTCACACACTTAGCTCTCAACAGTAGGACATGTTCACGAGATTCCAATTCATTCCTGATGAATCAGACCTGACACAACTCTAAGCAATAGCAGGCATGAAAACAAGCATGAATGAGTAGGCACATCAGGGCTCAAACAACTCCTACTCATGCTAGTGGGTTTCATCTATTTACTGTGGCAATGACAGGTCATGCAGAGGATAAAGGGGTTCAGCTACCGCAGCAAGTAACAGATAGATCGTTTTGTCCTAATGCAGTAAAAGAGAGCAGGAGCGAGAGAGTGGGATTGTATCGGAATGAACAAGGGGGTTTTGCTTGCCTGGCACTTCTGAAGATAGCATTGAGTCTTCAGTAGTGTCAACGATCACAACGCCGGAACATCGTCTACCGAGAGGGGACAAATACCGGCAACAGAGAGGAAAACCAATCAATGCAATGCAACAATATGATGCATGAATGTGACATGGCAATATGCTGTGAATTGAGCTAATGCAGCTAGCAACAAGTGCAAGGGAGTCCATTTGACCCAATGGTTCAAATGCAAACCCATTTTATAGAGTTATATATGTGCATGATCTTGTTTCATGTAAACAGCATGGTTAGGTTGCTCTAGCATGCATGAAACCGGTACAGATGGATAGATTGGATTTTTCTGATCATTTTTCATATATAACTTGTTTCGTTTGGAGCTACGGTTGAATTTCTATGAATTTTAGAAGTTTGCACTATTTTCTGGAATTTCCTGTATAAGAATAATTCCAGTAATTAGATTACTGCGTCAACACTACGTCAGGATGACGTCAGCTGGTCAGCGGGGTCGTCCAGGTCAAACCTGACGTGTGGGGGCCACACGTCAGTGACACGGGGACTAATCCCGGTCAAAACCAGCGCTGATTGGGTTTGACCCTGTGGTAGGGCCCACTGTCAGTGGCTGTGAGGTGGCTAGTTAAGGGATTAGCCTCTAATGACGAAGCCACGTCATCATCACCGGACTCTGGCCGGCGGCGACCATTCCGCACGGCGGAGCTGCAGCTGGGCGGCGCTAGGGGCTGCGGTTAGGTGCGGTGCGACCACCAGGAGGGAGCCCATGCTCGTCCGCATCCAACGGGGTAGGCAGCAGCGACTGGGGTGCGCTGTACTCGCCGGAGACGAGCTCGCGGCGGCGGCCGGAGTTCGGGAACATGCGGGGGTTCGGTGTTCCGGTGCACGGGAGAGCTAGTTAGGGGCTGCGTTGGACTCATCGTTGCTCCAGGAGCACGCCGGAGGCACAATCTTGAGAGGAGATGCACGGTGGCTGCGAGAGCAACGACCATGGCGGACGGCGGCGCTCGGGTACGGTGGCTGGCACGACTAGAGGCGTAATCGAGCTCGGGGAGAGGGGGTTACGACGCGGGAGCTCACGGTGGTTGCAGAGGTCGTCGAAGCGGGCTCGGGGAAGGCTTGACGGCGTCGGAATCCCGGCGGCAATCTCCTGTGGCCGAGGAAGAAGATGAGAACGTCGAGGGCGTTGCGGTGCTTCCCAGCTCACGTGGATTGGTGGGGTAGATGGGGACGGCGTGGCGGAGCTCTCGAGCACGTTGGAAGGGCGAGGGAGGCCCGGTGGTCGTGGCAACAGCGAGCGGCGGCGACGGCATACTCGGCCATGGGGGGGGAACAGAGGAGCGAGGGAGAAGTGAGAGGGCGTCGGGGAGGTGGCGTGGCACTCGTGGAGGCGTCCAGAAGCGGCGGAAGCAGGAGGTGGCCTCGCGCGCGGCGACCACACGCCCGGCGTCCCTCTGGCGTCCTTCTGGCGCGAGGTGGGAGACGGTGGCGGCTCTGGTGGGCTGGGCCAGCTCCTGGGCCGTGGTGGGGCGCCAGGTGAGTCCAGGTGAGGGGCCCAGTGGCCTTCTCTCTCTCTTACTTAATTGTTTCTGTTTTTTTCTATTTTATTTCTCTGTTTTGAATTAGTAAAAATACTAATTCATTTTGTAAGATCCTGAAAATAATTGTGGGCACTTTTGAAACTATTTCCAACAGCCCTCAAATGCTTTCAAGATTATTTGGACAGTTAAAATATTTTATAGAATTTAAATGTCCAAATTCAAATACTTATGATTTAATTCAAAAATCCAGAATGTCCTAGAAAAAGTGTGCAGCATTTTTGCCAGGGGTTTTAGCCCAATCTAGAAATGATGAACATTTTATGAAGGGCATTTTGGGTTCATTGAAACCAATTTTAGTAAACCCTAGTTGGTTTCAGGGGGTGCTGGGGGTTCTGTCATCCCCATTTCAATTTTCTGCAAAATTCGAACATGATGCACACCGGAAGCTAGCCTAGTGCAATACGAGAAGCTAGGGATGTGATTTGACACGATCGTTGTGATTGTCTTACGCTGGTATGAAGAGTTTCAATGATCTCTGAATCAAAAGTAATTCTTTGTGCCACTTAAGGGAAGAATTCTACGAGTCACCTTTTCCAAGGTGCCCCATTATGGAATCATGGCAATTCTTCCTCGCTATTCTGAAACCTTCGTCAAATTGTTTCTTCCGTCCCTTCTGATGCATGTTTTGCCTCCCAGCTCCATAGATATTTCTATGTCCCATTCCGTGAGTTGAGCTTGTGATCATTAAGATGATCCTAAGTTGCTCGAACCTCAGGAAGATTGATTCTTCTAAAAATTCTCCCTCTCTATTCATTTTTATGTTGGATGTAGTTCTCAAAGCGAGACGTTGAGATCAAGGGATGCAATGAATCAACATCTCCGAGAAGAACAATTGGATCGTGAAGATTATGTTAGTTTGCGTTCCCCTTTCATCTTACCATACGCTTGAATCTCGGGACGAGATTTTTGTTTAGTGGGGGTGAGTTGTCACATCCCTAGTTCTGGTTTGCTCTAGGCTAGCTAGTCATGTGTGCATCATGTTTAAATTTCAATGAATTTGAAATGGGGACATGTGAAAGCCTCAGAAATCATTTCTGAAAAAGACCAAGATAAATATTGCTTCAAATAGGTCCAAGAAAATGTTCATGTTTTTCTATGGAAATATTGGCCAGAATTAAAATTCAAACCAATATTTCCAGGAGCTCATAAATATTTGTTTTGGGCATTTGAAGCTAATGCAATAATTATTTGCATTGGATATATATACATGTTATATATTTTATATATGTCCAATAATTCTGGGTAAATGTGAGGGGCTCTGGAATAATCCAAATAGTCCCTACAAAAATTTACCAGAAGCATATAAAATGATTTAGCGCAGAGACTAAATCAAAACAGAGTTAAAACAAATGGGAAAACGGAAACTAAAATAGAAAGTAAAGAGAGAGAGAGAGAGAGAGAGAGAGAGAGAGAGAGGGAGTTACCTGGCCTTTCAGGCGGCCCAGCTGGCGGCCCAGCAGGCTGGCCCAGCCCAGCTTCCCGCCTGTCGTCTTCCTCCTCGTGCCAGTGGGCACGAGGGCGTGTGGCCGCCGCGCGCGCCCACGCGCTTGGCCACCTCCTGCTTGGTTGGCCTCCCCGACCCCTCTGGACGATGCCACGCGCCACCCCGGGCCCTCTCACTCCTCCCTCCATGCTCATCCCCTCCCTTGTCTCTCTCCCGCGACAACCGAGCAGAGCTCGTCGCCACCGCTCGCCGTTGCCGCACCCACAGCCTTCCCCGCGCCTCTCCGACGTAACCACGAGCTCCGCCACGACGTCCTCGTCCTCTCCATCGAGTCACGCGGCGCCAGAAGCCTTGCTGCATCTCCAACGCCGCCGATCTCGACCTCGGGAGCCGGTGATCCCCACCATCGTTTCGCCGGACCCCGTGCCTCCCCTGCCTCGCCAGCAGCACCAGAAGAACCGCGGTGAGCCGTTGCACCGTTTCCCCCTTGCCTCATTGCGTGATTCGCCCCCTAGCCGCATCAACCACCAGAGCCGACCGCTCCCCGCCGCCGGCCATGTCGCCGCCGCGGTTGCAACACCCGCACGCCGCACCAGAGCACGTAGGCGTGCTCAGCGCTTCCTCAGGAAGCCGCAGACCCCACCAGTTCGCCTCGAAACGCGCTGTGGCGCCTAACCCGTCGGTGCCCGAGCTCCGGCCACCGCCACGAGCTCGCTTCCGGCGAGCTCGGTCCGTCCCAGCCCCTCCCGTCTGCCCTAGCAGATACACGCGAACGCCAGCTCGCCGTAGCTCCAAACCGCGCCGCAAATCACCGCCTGTAGCGCCGTCCCGAGCAACTCTGGCGATCCTCCGCCATCAGGTTTGGTCGCCGACGTCCAACTCCGGTGGTTGGTGACGTGGCACCGTCATTAGCGCTAACTAACCCCCTAGAGTCACTGACAGTGGGCCCCGCAGCGGGTCAAAGCCAGAGTCAACGCGGGGTTAACCAGAGTTCAACACTGTCTCAATGACATGCGGGTCCCACCGTCAGGTTTGACCGTGGTTGACTGCTGACGTCGCTATGACACACTGCTGACGTCATAAATACATTTGCTGGGATTTTCTTATTTAGTAATAAATCTGAAAATTCCAGAAAATGTTTAAAACTTCAAAAACCCATAGAAATTAATCTATAACTCCAAATGAAATGATTCATATATGAAAAATTATCAAAAAAATCCAAAGAATCTGTTTATGGCATCCTCATGCATGTTTGAACAACTTAGAGCCACTGTATATGACAATTTGAATAAATGGCATTCGAAATGTCTTATATGGAGTTTGAATTTGAACCTAAGGTTCAAACCAACTCCATTTAATATGTGCTAGCTGCATTAGCCCAAACCACAGCATATTGCCATGTCATGATCATGCATCATATTGTGCATTGCATTGATTGTATTTCTTCTCTGTTGCCGGTATTTGTCCCCTCTTGGTAGACGATGTTCCGGCGTTGTGATCGTTGACACTACTGAAGACTCAATGCTATCTTCAGAAGTGCCAGGCAAGCAAAACCCCCTTGCTCATTCCGATACAATCCCACTCTCTCGCTCCTGCTCTCTTTTACTGCATTAGGACAACAACGATTCATCTGTTACTTGCTGCGGTAGCTGAACCCCTTTATCCTCTGCATGACCTGTCATTGCCACAGTAAATAGATGAAACCCACTAGCATGAGTAGGAGTTGTTTGAGCCCTGATGTGCCTACTCATTCATGCTTTTTTGTCATGCCTGCTATTGCTTAGAGTTGAGTCAGGTCTGATTCATCGGGAATGAATTGGAATTTGGTGAACATGTCCTACTGATTAGAGCTAAGTGTGTGAACACGATTTGGTAAAGGTAGCGGTGAGAGGCCATGTAGGAGTACATGGTGGGTTGTCCCATTGAAACCGTCCTCAGGAACTGAGTTCTGTGTTTGTGATCCATGAACAGTTACTACCACGCATTGGAATGCTTAAGTGCCCCTCTCGGGTTATTAATAAACCTGATCTCTGTCCAGGAGTTGCAACTAGTTTCTGGTGTTTGTAGGTAGTGTTAGTAGTCTACCAAGTGGCACCCGGTACAGGTGGGCTTGGGACAGACTAGGCACACGTGGCCTGGTGTACCGAGTGGCACCCGGATGGTGGGCTCGGGACCCTGCACACATCGTTTGGGGCCGTGAGCGACACCCCGACCGGATCTCCTTGCGGATGGAACCCGAATAGGCGATAAACCTGGACTAGAGACTTGTGTGGTTAGTCAGGTCGTGGCCGACTCCCTCGCCAGGCTTCCGCTTGAAGGTTGCCGAGGTACACGACGTGTACATGGTGGTAAGTGGCGAGAGCGTGTGTGACGAAGTACACCCCTGCAGGGTTAATATGATCTATTCGAATAGCCGTGTCCGCGGTAAAGGACTTCTGGGTTGCCTATAACAGTTCATAGACAAGTGAAAGTGGATACTCTAAAATGCGCAAGATAAGCGTGAGTGCTATGGATGGCGTTCTCGTAGGGAGACGGGAGCGGATGCATAGTGGTGTATTGATATTGTGAATATGTGGACTCGTGTGCGCCACCTCAAAAGAGTTACTTGCAGTCATAGTTCAGGATAGCCACCGAGTCAAAGCTGGCTTGCTGCTGTTAAACTCCACCACCCCCTTTGTTGATACCGATGCATATATAGATAGTCCTGATGTAAGTCTTGCTGGGTACATTTGTACTCACGTTTGCTTATTTTATGTTTTGCAAAGAGACGTCAGTCTCGCTGGTAGTTCCGTGTGGACTTCGACGTTTAGCTTGTTACCTCAGCTACGATCTTGTGCCCTCGGCAGGATCTGGTAGATAGTCAGGCTTCTCAGCCTTTTTCATTTATAGATGTCTGTACTCAGACATGTTAAACTTCCGCATGTGCTTTGACTTGTATGCTCTGAATGTTGGGTCATGAGACCAATGTTCGTAATATCTCGCTCTTCGGAGCCTAATGAATAAATACTCTGAGTCGTAGAGTCTCGTTGTGATGCCATGTTGTATTTGCACATATCGAGCATATTGTGTGTATGATTGAAATGCTTGGTATGTGTGGGATCCGACAATCTAGGTTTCTATCCTTAGCAGCCTCTCTTATGGGGAAATGTAGTCTAGTGCCTCCTTGAGCCATAGTAGTCCGCTACAGCCCGGTTCACCGGAGTCCTGCTAGCCCAGCACTACTGCTCTGGACACTTGACTAGCCGGCATGTGTTTCATATTGTTCCTGTGTCTGTCCCTTCGGGGAAATGTCACGCGGTGACATCCAGGGTCCTGCCTAGCCTGCTACAGCCCGGGTTCCCGGAGTCCTGTTAGCCCAGTGCTACAGCCCGGATTCGCACGCTGCTGACCGACACGTTCGATGTTGATTCATGTATGCCTGTCCCCATACGTTAGTGCTGCTTTGGGTTCACGACTAGCCATGTCGGCCCGGGTTCTCTGTCATATGGATGCTAGCAACATTGTCATATACGTGAGCCAAAAGGATATGAGGCGACACCCGTGGGAATACCGTGCGTGAGGCCGCAAAGTGATATGAGGTGTTACCAGCTAGATAGATGTGACTTGGAATCGGGGTCCCGACAATGGGACTCTCCTTTGCGTGGAAGGCAAGCTTGGCAATTCGGATATGTAGATCTCCTTCTCTGTAACCGACTCTGCGTAACCCTAGTCCCCTCCGGTGTCTATATAAACCGGAGGGTTTAGTCCGTAGGACCAAGATCAACAATCATAATCATAGGCTAGCTTCTAGGGTTTAGCCTCTACGATCTCGTGGTAGATCAACTCTTGTAATACTCATATCATCAAGATCAATCAAGCAGGAGGTGCGCCGAACAGTCATGATGAGAATGACTTAGATCTGCCATCGGACGGTGTTCAGGAGATCACACCTGCAGTTGCCCCGGCTCTTAATCCGGAGCAGATCGTGTCGTCCGAGGACAGGTGGATGGACCCCGCCATGGAGGCCGAACACTCAGCGGCGATAGAGTCGAACATAGACTTTGCCTCCAATGAGGTCTGTGTCATCGGACCCTCGGACTCGTCTCCGGCCATAGGCTCCGAACCGCGCGCATCTGTGCCTGTAGAATCTGATTGGGCACCGATCATGGAGTTCACCTTCGCGGATATCTTTCAGCACTCGCCCTTGGGGATGTACTAAATTCATTAAAATCTCTGTCCCTGTCAGGAGACTCGCGGCCGAACTATGTCCGGCTCGAGTGGGAAGCGGACGACGAAGGAATTCGTTCCCCACCCACCACCCACTTAATAGCCACTGTCGATGAAGTAACCGACATGCTTGAATTCGACTCCGAAGACATCGACGGTATGGACGACGATGCCGGAGAAGAACAGGAACCACCGCCCATAGGGCGCTGGACAGCCACCTCATCATGCGACATATATATGGTGGACACACCCAAAGAAGGCAATGGCGATGAGGAAACAGAGTATAATCCCCTCGAGAAGCAATCTAAGCACCGGCGTCATAGGCGCCGCTCTAAGCCCGGCCATAGCAAAATAGTGATACCGGCACAGGAGACAATAACGCTCCGGACGGTGCCGAAGACGAAAACAACCCCGCCCAGCCAGACATCGAGCAGGCCGAACGGGAGGATGGTCAAGATAGCCCTGATGAACAGGCAAGAGATGGAGACTTGGAGGACGACAATTATATGCCCCTCTCCGAAGACGAGGTGAGCCTCGGCAACGACGAATTCATCGTGCCTGAGGATCCCGTCGAGCAGGAGCGCTTCAAGCGTCGGCTTATAGCCACTGCAAAAAGCCTGAAGAAAGAGCAGCAACAGCTTCAAGCTGATTAAGATCTGCTAACTGATAGATGGACTGAGGTCTTGGCAGCCGAGGAATATGGACTCGAGCGCCCAGCAAAAAGTTACCGAAAGTGCAAGTTGTTACCTCAATATGAGGAGGAGACACTAGAGCAGGATGCGGCTAACCGGCCATCACGTGGCTGGGACAAAGCATATCAGCCCAAACACCAGCCCGCACCCCGTCGCCAGTCAAACAAAAACACGAAGGCCAGGGGCTACACGCAGGGCCTGCGAGATGTGTTGGAAAACAAAGCAGGGCAGTCAAGATCGATCTACGGATCACGGGGGTGCGCCCCAACGCGTGTCGATGATCACCACGCCGGATACACCGAATATAAATATGGCTGGGCCGAATACAACCGACCAGACTCACTTGAACTGCGTCGTGATATAGCCCGGCACAGAGGCGCTGCACACCCCCTATGCTTCACTGACGAAGTAATGGATCATGAATTCCCAGAAGGGTTTAAGACCGTAAATATCGAGCCCTACGATGGGACTAGGGACCCTGCGGTATGGATAGAAGAATTCTTTCTCCACATTCACATGGCCCGCGGGGATAATTTACACGCCATCAAATACCTCCCACTAAAACTCAAGGGACCGGCTCGGCATTGGCTGAATAGTTTGCCGGAAAATTCCATTGGAAGTTGGGAGAACCTGGCAGACGCATTCCTGGATAACTTCCAGGGCACTTATGTGCGACCACTGGATGCTGATCACTTAAGTCACATAACCCAACAGCCCGGAGAGTCAGCCAGGAAATTCTGGACTCGGTTCCTAACTAAATAGAACCAAATTGTCGACTGTCCGGATGCCGAAGCCCTAGCGGCCTTTAAGCATAATATCCGTGACGAGTGGCTCGCCCGACATCTCGGCCAAGAAAAGCCGAAGTCCCTGGCTGCCCTCACGACACTAATGACCCACTTTTGCGCAGGCGAGGATAGCTGGTTGGCTCGTAGCAACAACACAGCAAGCAGTCCTGGCACATCAGAGGCTAGAGATGGCAGCGGCAAGCCCCGACGCAACAAACACAAGCATCGCAAAAATGGGGATAATGCCGAAGACACGGCAGTCAATGCCGGATTCAGTGGCTCTAAGTCCGGTCAGCGGAAAAAGCCATTCCAAAAGAACAATTCGGGCCCGTCCAGTCTGGACCGCATACTCGATCGTCCATGCCAAATTCGTGGAACCCCAGGAGCACCAGCCAATCATACCAACAGAGAATGCTGGGTCTTCAAACAAGCCGGCAGGTCAGGTGCTGACCACAAGGAGAAGGGGCCTCAAAGCGATGACGATGACGAGGAGCCCCGATCACCGAACACAGGAGGGCAAAGGAAATCCCCCCGCAAATCAAAACGGTGAATATGATAAACGCCACCCACATTCCCAAATCAGAACGGGTGTGCACTCTTACGGATGTCGACTTGACGAAGTCCGTCACCCCACTATGGCCGATCACTTTCGATCGTATGGATCGTCTGACCAATAGCAATCTGGGCAATTCAGCCGCACTAGTCCGTGACCCAATAATTGACGGATTTCGCCTCACGCGAGTCCTTAGGGACGGAGGCAGCAGTCTAAACCTGCTGTATCAGGACACAGTGCGCAAGATGGGTATTGATCATTCGATGATCAAACCCACTAAAACTACCTTCAAAGGTGTTATACCAGGTGTGGAAGCCCGTTTTACAGGCTCCATCACTCTGAAGGTAGTCTTCGGATCAGCGGATAATTACCGTACCGAAAAGTTAACCTTCGACATCGTCTCGTTTCGCAGCAATTATCATGCACTGCTCGGACGAACCGCATTTGCTCGGTTCAATGCGGGCCACATTATGCCTACCGCAAGCTCAAGATGCCCGGTTCGCGTGTCGTCATAATAGTTAATGGCAAGGCCGAAATCCACCTCTGTGCCGAAGAATGTACGACTGCCTTGACAGTAGAAGCAACTAAAGGCATCTCCCAATTGACCCTCGAGTCAACGGCCAAGCTCCCGGACACCGTCAAGGGAGTCCGGATTACTCTACGGCCGGATAGCCCGGCTTGTCCGGAGCTCAATTAAAACACTCTGGCAGTAAACGGAGGCACAGCGAGGATAGGCCACACAGTGCGGCCCAACCGCTACATGGCACATAAATATCTTCATTATACTTTTTTTTACAGGTCCACTTCTGCGTAGGCCAGGACTGGCGACATGGAAACAACTCGAATGTGTAAGGGAATCCTTAGATACGCCCCCCGATGACCATCCAACCACATACGGATCCGCACACTGCCTCCCCCCGCCTAATCTCAGCAGGTTCTCAAGTCGTATTTATTTTTACCACATTACATGTACTCATACGCTTTGACGTGTTATTTTCAACATGTGGCTTTATATGACGCTTATCCGCTGTTGTTTCTTATTGAGACTCTTTGTCAAATGGCATCCGTATATAGAGATATGCCTTAATATGCCAGGGGCTTCACCGTACCCATAATACGACAATAAAGTCTGAACACCTTCACGGTCGTTCGGCACCCCGAACTTATAGCATTATATGCATAAGGTCCGAATCATGTCTTGTGTCAATAGTTGGGTTTGCCCGGCTCCTATGTTTTGGTACCTTACGTTCCGCTATATCGGCTAAGGTAGCACAGGGAGAACTACTGCGGTTGTGTCCCGGTTCTTCCGAACGAGCACCTCAGTAGAGAAAGCTGAAAACTGACTGTCATGATGCGGCGAGAGCTGGTCGCTGTTCGAGAGGTTATAAAATCTTTAAGGATTTCTTCCGCATTATGCGATAACTAATGCAGCGTGCGATGGATGTGATTTCTTCTGATCAGGCGGTCATAGAGCCCCTCGTGCGGTCTTCCGACGCTGCGCCTACCTTCTTTTTGTCAAACTCCTATGGCTAAGTAAGAGTGATAAAGCCCTATAGTCTGATTGCCTGGTTCGTTGTGCTGAACACCTCCTTCAAGGACCCAAAACTGGGATAAAGAGTACTCAGGTTTATCCCGAACACCCCCGTACCTCCTACGTGGGGGCAGAAGCCGACGACTGGCTAACTCTCAGTATTAATATATAAAACGGCCGCGTAGGAGGTAAAAATTTCAAATAACAGGCACTAAATAATAGAAATGACCTTGTTTAAACATTACAAAGGACTACATGATTGTATTCATGGAAATATAATGTCCTTGGTGCATTGCTCCGCCGCAAGGCGGGATCCTTTCAGGACACTATCATAATATAATTCGGGATTGCGGTGCTCCTTTCCCTCCGGCGGTCCCTCGGTCATCAGCTTTTCAGCATCCATCTTCCCCCAGTGCACCTTTGCGCGGGCGAAGGCCATTTGTGCACCCTCAATACAGACTGACCGCTTGATGACATCAAGTCGAGGGCACGCACTCACAAGCCGCTTCACAAGCCCAAAGTAGCTGCTTGGAATTGGTTCGCCGGGCCATAGCCGGATAAGTAAAACCTTCATGGCTAGTTCGGCCGCCTTATGCAGTTCGATCAACTGTCTCAGCTGATCGGCAAATGGCACTGGATAATTCGGTGCCAGATACCGCGACCAGAAGAGCTTCTCCGCAGTACTCCCTTCTTCGGCTCGGTAGAATTGGATGGCGCCAGATATGCTGCGTGGCAGCTCCGGAAATACCCCTGGAGAAATCCGAATTCAAATTAGTAAGCATGATTTTCTCTTTTTAAATACACGCTTTGCATAGACGAAGCCTTACCAGCCGCAATCTTCCTCGCCTCCTGGATTTCCTCCAGGGCACCCCGGCTTCCCCCCGGGCATCACTTGCGGCTTGGCGAGCTTGGGAGAGTTCGGATTCTTTTCCTGATAAACTCTGCTCCAAGGTCTCACATTTCTTTACAACCTCTTGAAGCTCTCACTCAGCTTCAATAACCCTGGCTTCGTGCTTTTCGCGAAGAGCCTGCTCTGTGGCTGCCTTTTTCTCGGCCTCGGCCACAGCCTTCTTAAGAGCCTCGACTTCGGTCATCGCCCCTAGAGCGAACCATGAAACATATTTTTATCATACTAAACCATTCATTCGCGTTGAACGTGAGCAAGGTTTTTTGCATACCTTGTTTATCCTCTAACTGCTTTTTCAGTTGGCCAAGTTCTTCTTTGGCCTGCTCCAGACTCTGAGTCAGTCCGGAGACTTCCGCATTATGCGAGGCGGCAGTCGTGACAGACGCCTGCTTTTCAACAAAAGAAAGATGCCATAAAGTGAGTCTCCTGCGAACATATACTTGATCCCCTGTTCGGTTCTTTCTTTCACCGAACAGTGTATCAGGGGCTACTACCTACACTATGACATTCTTCGAAACCTCACAAAACATTCCTCAAAGCCCGTTATAAGGCTGATGCAGGCTTCATTCAGTCCACTCTCGGCGGACTGAATCTTCTTAATCACCGTACCCATAAGGACACGGTGTTCTTCAATGATGGAGGCGCTCTTTAGCATCGCCAATAAAGTATCTAGCACCTCTTGTTGGACAGAAGTTGCCGGTGGAATAGGCGCATCCCCTCCAGCTGAGGGGGGCTGCCTCCCTGATTCTGGAGCCATATTGGTCTCCGGAATTGTGTCCGGCTAGGGGCCGAATTCAAGATAGCCCTCGCCGTCGACATCCATGGGAGCTTTTTCTCCCGTGTGTCCGGCCCTTGAAGCTCGACCCCCTGGAGCCGCCTTTATGGTCTTCTCCCCCCTCCTTGGCCTGGCTCCCTCTAGGACGTCGCCTCGGTGTCCTTTATATGTTTTGGGGAAGGGCTCTCCGGGGGTGTCCCGCTGTCCATAGCATCCGAACCCAGGGAACCCCCCGATGAGGATGGTTCGGTGCAGGACCTCGCCGGACTGCTGAAAAGGTATGGATCGATGATCAAAACATCATGCCATAGTGAGTTCGGATGCACAAACGTGTTCGGATTTTATATACTCACGAGTTCACCAGGGGCTGGGCCCTGGGATCCCACTCCGGGCTGTTGTCGGCGGCGGCGGTGGACTCCTCTTGAAGGGGGGCTTTTCCCTTCTTAGGCGACTCGGCCTCCAAAGATGTGGAGGCCGTCCTTTTATTTCTTCCCCTCACTGGGGATTGGTCTTCCTCCTCTTCCTCGACCTCTTCGGGGGAAGAGCGGGCATCGGAATCTTCGGCTATTGTGTCCGAAGTATCGCGGCGACGAAGTCTGCCCCTGTTCTCTTTGGCCTCCACCGCGGCCTTCTTCTTCGGCGCCTTGTAAGGCGCCGGGACCAGCATCTTCGTCAGAAGTGGGCCGGCCGGTTCTTTTGGTAGTGGGGCCGGCAGTAGATCCGCCCTGCCTTCTTCGTCCAGCCCTAGGAGAGTGGTGAAAACACATCAAGCATTTCCCTCGGGTTATGCGAATAAAACATATGAATTGCCAACATACAATGACTTACCGGACTTGCAGGGCGGGTCAGTTGGTACCCGCGGTCCTCGGCGGAGTCCGGCCACGATTTGCCGGACTTGAAGAGCACCTTCCACATGTCCTTGTGTGAGGAGCTGAAGAGCTCTCGCAGGGTCTGGTGCTTGGCCTGGTCAAATTCTCATAAACTACAAGAACAGTGCTGGCAAGGAAGAATCCGGCAAACTAACATTACCTGGACTACATCGAAAATTTTGATATTCTTGTCTTCCATACCCTTGACGCGCACCTGGAGCTCCGACAGTTCATCGGACGGAGACCAGGTCAGGCCTTTCTCGGGCCAGGACGTAAGCCGCAGGGGAGCTCCGGATCGGAATTCGGGAGCTGCGGCCCATTTCGGGTCGCGCGGCTCAGTGATATGGAACCACTGCTGCTGCCACTGTTTGATGGAATCATTAAAAGTACCTGATGGTCATGTGACGTTGAGCATCTTGCTCACCATAGCGCCTCCGCACTCGGCGTGATCGCCGCTCACTACCTTGGGCTTCACATTAAAAATCTTCAGCCATTAGCCGAAGTGTGGCGTGATGTGGAGAAAGGCCTCACACAAGACAATGAATGTCAAGATGTTGAAGAAGGAATTGGGAGATAGATCATGAAAATCGATCCCGTAATAATACATGATGCTACGAACGAATGGGTGGAGGGGAAACCCTAGCCCACAGACAAAATGAGGGAGGAATACAACCCTCTCGCAGGGTTCCGGAGTAGGGACGATCTGTCCCGCCGTCGGAAGATGGTGGCTGATTTTCTTGGCCAGATACCCGGCCTCCCGAAGCTTTTTGATATCCTTCTCCCGGACGGTAGAGGCCATCCACTTGCCTCCTGCTCCGGATCCGGACATTTTTGGAGGGCCTTTTTGGGCTGAGGAGACGAACGCTTTGGCGCTGGAGCTCGAGCGAAAGAGAAAATGGATAAGCCGAGAGAAAGGAAGGCGTGGGTGAAAAAGGGGAATATTTATCTCCTTATGAAGGCCGCAGGGATCCTGCGCCTCCCCACTTGCTCGGTAAACTCGCTTATTCCCCAAGCGCCGCATTGATGGCGCGGTTGGGTTACCCGCACCCGTATTGATGAGAATCCCGTGATAAGGGGACACGATCTCTGCTTCAACAAGACGTGCCAATGAAACTGCCTCGCAATATGTGCAGCAGCTGGATAAGAAAAAGGTTCGAATAATGACCGGGCCGCGGCATGATGTCACGCTATGAAAAGTTGTCAGCAGATTAGATTTGTGGAATATATACTCTCTACGGTGATATGTGGAACTTGTTTTGCAGAGCGGGACACGATCCTCGTGTTCAAGATCTTCTATGGAGTATTCGGAGAAGGAACCTGCCATGCAATGCCGAAGACAATCTGCGCGCCGGACTCATCGTCATTGAAGCTTGGTTCATGGGCAACTGAGGGAGTCCTGGGTTAGGGGGTATTCGGACAGCCGGACTATATACTTTGGCCGGAGTGTTGGACTATGAAGATACAAGATTGGAGACTTTGTCCCGTGTCCGGATGGGACTCTCCTTTGCGTGGAAGGCAAGCTTGGCGATTTGGATATGTGGATCTCCTTCTTTGTAACCGACTATGTGTAACCCTAGCCCCCTCCGGTGTCTATATAAACCGGAGGGTTTGGTCCGTAGGACCAAGATCAACAATCATAATCATAGGCTAGCTTCTAGGGTTTAGCCTCTACGATCTCGTGGTAGATCAACTCCTGTAATACTCATATCATCAAGATCAATCAAAGCAGGAAGTAGGGTATTACCTCCATCGAGAGGGCCCGAACCTGGGTAAACATTGTGTCCCGCGCCTCCTGTTACCATTAGCCTTAGACGCATAGTTCGGGACCCCCTACCCGAGATCTGCCGGTTTTGACACCGACAGTGCGCCAAAACACAGTGTCTCCTCGGCCGAAATCGCCTCTCACTCAGATTCATACACGGTGGGCGCCAAAATAAACTCTCCTCGGCCGAAATCTCTGTCGGCAAATATTCGAAGTATGTGAGATTACCGTCCTATCCCCAGCAGCCCAATATTCATGTGATGTCTGAAATTTTAAACGGGGGATAAGTTGGTAACCTTCCCCGCATTTGAGACAAGCGCGTCCCAAAGACATTGTTCCCTTACCTCTCTCCCTCAATTTCCCCATTCGTACTCCGTGGACGCTAAAACACCCTCTCCACCGCAGCCACCTCCATGCGCCACCCCATCCACCGCCGTCCTCCTCCATCATGTCGGAGCTGATACCCCGACATCGTCGTCCATTACAAGAGATCGACCTCTCTCATCCACGGCTTCGGACCAGGATCCTTGCATACCGTCCTCTCGCCTCATCCCCGTCATCGTCCACCTTGCCGGCGCCCCTCCTATGACCGTCTCCTCCACCGCGCCAGGATATTTCCCTCGCCACCATCATCCACCCTCCTAGATCTACTTCCACTCCGCCGACAGCCATCGCTACCACAACACCGTCAAATTCTCAGAAGATGCACACACGGCGCCGCACCAGAGGCGGTGCTCTTTCGTATCTGCTCAACTTATTAATCGTAGCAAGATAATATATCACCACTGCTTTACTGTGATTTCTCGTCCATCACTTAGGATCTTACTAGTTAGTTGAAAGCAAACATTGGTTGCGAAGTTGCCTTTGTCCGGTTTGCACCATCAGATCCTCCATGGCACGCTCAATACTATACCAGCAATGCTTATGGTTTTCCCCTTTTATATTCCACACTAGTTAAATGATAGTAGACTAAATTTCAAAATTGGGTCATCCGATTTTTGAGAGCTCGTCGGAGTTCGCCGGACGGAAGGAAGGGGCTCGGGTGGGGACGGTGGTTGTGGGTCGGTGGCTTGGAGGTGGTGGGGCCTCGCCGAACAAAGAAAAACTCGACGCGGGTGGGGGAGGGGGTGGCGGAGGAACACAAGCGGTGGGGGCGGTTCAGGGAGGGCGGGGCGGTCCGTGCGGTGTTCTATAGGGGAAGAATCAGAGACGAGGAAGAAGAAGGGTTAGGAGACGTAGGATCTTCATCCAACCATGTGAAATGGTCGACTGACCCAAATGACGAAAGTCATGCGACTTGCATGCAGACATTCCTTTATATTCAGTACCATCATCATAGCTGCTTAGCACTGCTCCTCAATCCATCAAGCTAAACAACGTGCCACTCATAATTCCAAACTTGTTGCTCAAATACGAATCTGATATGATGGTGATATTACTAAAACAGATAACGTTTAATTGGTCAGCTAATGTTCCTACTTTACTTTTGAAAAGCACGTGCACCATATATAGAGAGACTGCAGGGAGTTTCATTCTTAATGCGCACTGGATCATCATGTGTGGGCACTGCGCAACGAACATTTTATTATTCAAAATCTGCTTGCTCTTCTTTAGCATGTTCCTCTTCTGCTCTTCTTTAATAAGTACTCTCTCCGTTCCTCAATACAAGTCTTTGTATAGATTCCACCATGGACTAAATATGGAGCAAAATGAGTGAATCTACACTCTAAAATGTATCTGTATACATCTATATGTGATCCATAGTGGAAATCTCTACAAAGACTTATATTTTGGAACGGAGGGAGTATGATAGTAGTATATTATGTTCCTCATAGTGAAGAGGAGCAGGGACATTTGCAGTGTAGAGGTCTATTCGGTCGGTTGTGATGGACACTTTCAACTCTTCGGGCCTCTTTGATTCGTAGGATTTTGTAAACATAGGAATAGGAATTGTAGTGGCCTGCCTAGTTGAATCCTATAAGATTAGCAAGGAAATGCGGGGAGCTGTGTCGCCTTTGATAGTTACACTAATATTAACAATACCGCACCTTCAGTTGAAGAGAGCTGGCATTCGAAGCCTTTCCAGCCATACCGGCAATAGTAGCCCACATTTTCCAGCAAGTTCCACTTTCCTGTTTTTACTTGTGATGCTTACGGTTTTCCCGTTATATGTACACTATGATTGGTGTAGCTGCTTTGTGTCGCACTAGTAGAAGTCCACTCTTGAAGCTAAACAACACACCAATCATAAGTCCAAAGCTTACTTCTTCAAATATGATTTGTGATATGATACTGATATTAGTTAACAGAAACACATTTAATTAGCTAATGCCCCCACTTGATTTTCCAAATGCATGTGGCCACATATAGAGAGACAACATGGAATTGCATTTCCTTGGGCATTCTGATTCATCATGAGTGGGTAACCAACATTGCATGGAAAGAAGCGGAACCTCAAGAATATGCTTCCTCTTCTGTTCTTTAACATATTCCTCTTTTGTTATTCTGTATTTAGTACATACAGTATGTTCCTTGTCAGGAAGGGGAGCGGGGACATCTGCAGTCAACAGCTGATAGAGCTGGCCTGTACGTGATCGATAGGCTTTCAATTAGTAGCGGCACTACAACACCATATTTTCCAGCCAGTTCCACTTTCCCGATTTATATATGCTGATTATGGTGTACCCCTTTTATGTACACTATGATCTGCCTAGTTGCCGTGTGCTCTAGTTATCATGGTTTGGCAATAAACTCTCTATACAGTATATTATGAACCTATCATCTGCCAACTATCCTTACTTTTGGAGGCTTTTTGTGTACTTGTGCCAAATTATATGTCACGCCCAATATGCGACCCTATCCGAGAGGAACGCGAAGGTCCCACCAAGGATAGAAGTGCATATTGAAGATGCTTTTGTAAGGTGGACATCATTACATCGTACCATGACATAATAACTGGGGATAGATACAAAGGCATACAAATGCCACAAGAATACATCAATACACACTACAAAAAAAGACACATCCGTGACATTTTGGGCCGAACGAAAAACAATTATGTCATGCTTATGACACTTCTATGACGATAATTGTGACAAAACCCGGTATCATCATAGATGTTCTGAGCTCCTACTTCTATGAAAAAAATCATGACAGAAAATGCGCTTTTCATCCTAGGCGGCCGGAGACGCAGTTGCATTACATTCTTTGGGTCGTGCATGACAGAAAAACCCGTGGTAGAAGCGAGGGCGAGGAAAATATCAGGGAGCTCCCGGTTACGGTGGGTGGTCAGGGGCCGAGCGATGCGCGTTTCTCTCGTACACATACGCGCGTGTGTGAGGCGTTCCGCTCTAACTGAACCTGAGCGAGGCGTTGGGCTCTAACTGAACCCGAGCTATTGCACCGTAGGCTAACCTGAGCGATAGATCGATGGCTGTTAACTGAACCCGAGCGAGCGATTCCTTCACTACTGCTGCTACCTGAAGCTGATCGAACCTGCTGCCTCTGGATGAATAGTGAGCGTTGTTGGGGGTGGGGGTTGGATGAACAGTTCCCAGTGGGGATTGGATGAACAGGACCCCGTGGTAGTAGAGGCCGTTGCCGCAGGATGAACAGGACCCCGATCGATCGAGCCAGTTGGGGTGGATGACAGGACCCCGTGGAGGGCTGGATAAACATGACGACACCATGGAGGGCTGGTTGAACAGTAGCCGGTGGAGGCCTGGATGAACTGTAGCCCGTGGAGGGGTGGTTGAACAGGACCCTATGGAGTGGGCTGGCTGAACAGTAGTCGGTGGAGGAGCGGTGGGGGCTGCATGAACAGGATCCCGTGGATGAACAGTGGCAGGTGGAGGCTGGAGGAGGTCGATGGTGGATGAACAGTAGCCCGTGGAGGCTGGAGGAGGTCGATGGTGGAGATGAACAGTATCCCGTGGAGTCCCGTTTTGCGGTACGCCACACCCCTTCCGATGAACAGGACCCCCGTTTTGACCGTTGTGCTCCAACACAATTCCGTTTGCTCCGTTTTGCGGTACGCCACACCCCTCCCGATCAACAGGACCCTGTTTCGACCAAGAGAAGTCCGTTTCCTCTGTTTTGCGGTACACCAGACCCCTCCCGATGAACAGGATCCCGTTTCGACCGTGGCCGGTCGAACACAATGTCATTTCCTCCGTTCTGCGGTACACCAGGCATCGTTTCGATCGGTTGTTCCGTCCAAGCCGGTTGGCTCCCAATGAACATGACATATTCCATTGCCTCTCGATGAACATGATGCATTTTGTTGCCTCCCCATGAACACGACGACGACGCAGTTTCTGTGTTCCGACCCAGCCATGTACACGAGCCCTAGCTGTATGTATGCGCGAGTAGGCGTTCGAGACCCCGCCCGTGTGTATGGACGTGGCCGTATTTACTTGCTTGCACCCTGGCCGTTGTACGTACGTGTACATGCTACGAACGCGCCTCTACTACGACACGTGTGCACCTCTACTACGACATGTGCGCGCCTCTACATCGACTAGTATGTACGTACACGTTCGCTACCAGAATGACAACGCTACGTATGCTTCGACCAGGTGGGTCCCGACTATCAGGCACTTCCTTGCGTGCGAAGATGTAGCTGGTGGGTCCCAGCAGTCAGGGGGGAAACGTCTTTTCGCGAAATACAGTGGCCCGTCCGGTGGGTCCCTGCTGTCAGGTAAAGGAATCATTATTTTCCGCATAATGAGGGGGCACTTCCTTGCTGCGGCCATGGACCGAGTTGTCAGACTCTCCACGTACATTACTCTTCCAATGGAAGTCGTTCCTTGACCATGTTGACCACGCCGCGTCGAGAGAACCACGGCGGTGGATGACGGCGAGGCCTGGGAAGGGGATGACGCGGAGCCGGGGAAGACGCGGCAATGCAAGCCCACGCGGAGAAGAGTACGAGGGTTCACTGGTTCGGCTGCGGTGTGAGCTTGCCGTCGCCCGCTGAATAACACGGGGTGTGGGTGAGTGGATGGCCTGGCCAGTGGGGGGAGTAGTAGGGGGCGGTGAGGCCTCCGCGGCATCATAGCCGTCCATGGAAGGCAGGAGCACACGACACGACCGGCGCTGGTTTGGGCGGCTGGAACAAGAAGACCAGAGGTTGAAGAAGCACTACGGCCGTTGGATGGACATCGTACGGTCACTGGAGCTAGAATCATTCATATTGACTAAGTTGACAAAGCACTCCATCCTCGTCAACTTAGTAGGCCCACAAGTCAGCCTCACGGTATGGTGGGTCCCAGCTAGCAGGGGGTATTCATTTTTTTGCGTAATAAGGAGGCACTTCCTTGCATGCGAGGATATAGCTGGCGGGTCCGAGCTGTCAGCGGGGGGAACGTTTTTTTCGGAAATACAGAGGCCCTTCTGGTGGGTCCCAGCTGTCAGGTGGAGGAATCATTATTTTTTGGGTAATAAGGAGGCATTTCCTTGTGTGCGGCCGTGGACCCAGCTGTCAGCCTCTCCACGTACCGTCCACTTCCGATGGATGTCGTTCGTCGACCATGTTGACCACGCTGCGCCGAGAGCACCAGGGCGGTGGACGACGGCGAGGCCTAGGAAGGGAATGACATGGAGCTGGGGAAGATGCGGCAGTGGATGCTCACGCTGAGGGGAGTACGAGCACTGACTGGTTGGCTGCGGGGTGAGGCTGACGTCGCCAGAAAATAACAGGATGTGAGGTTGGGTAGAGGGATGGCCTGGCGGCAGCACAGCCGGCCACGGGAGGAGGGAGCAGGCAGTCCCGCCGGCGCTGGTTTGGGCGGCTGGAGCAGGAAGATCAAAGATTGAAGAAGCACGGCGGCCGTTGGATGGACATCCAATAGTCACTTCTCTGTGTTGACTAAGTGCACCAAGCCTTGCGTACGCGTCAAATTTTCTTTTAGGACAGCGTCATCATGAACCTAGTAGGCCCACAAGTCAGCCTCTAAATCTGTGGAAAACATCATACATCCCATTAGCCATTATTTTCAATAATTTACAGCCCGTTTGCCAATTCTTAAGGATATTTTGGAGCCCATATTCTTGTTATTAGCATTACAGACCATATATTCTAGGCACTGCTAAAAAATTCAACGAAATATTTCATATTTCAGTGGGGTCCGAACTCTTTTAATCATGAAATTTCAAGTCATGTTAAAAATAATTTTTAAAAAATTATATCAAAATAAAATTCAAAAGAAAATCTCTGCCAAAAAATGAATGAAATTTAAAATATTTACTAGCAAGATGCCCGTGTGTTGCACAGAACATGAAGATGCATTTGTATGAGTAGTTTATCTTGTGGGAGAAAAGATGATATTTTAATGTAATTGCCAGTTGGCTTTGGTATTTATAAGAGTAGAGAGTAGAGAAATCCAGAAAAAATGATATTTTAATGTAATTGCCAGTTGGTTTTGGTTTAATAATTTACAGCCCATTTCTTACAAGCTATAGCCCATTTTCTGGGAAGCCCATTTCTTACTACTTACATGCATCCTCGTCTTGAAAGATTTGCAGCCCAGCAGGGCTGAGAAAAGCAAGTAGGCCTCGGTTTTGGTATTCTCAAAAAAAGAACTGGGCTAACCATTTTCAAAAAGAAAAAAGATATCAACTGGGCTCGTCATGTGCTTAAATAAAAGCGTAAGTGTGGGCTAGACGGGCCACAGCCCCCGCACAGCGCGTAGTTGAGCTCCGTCTCTAAAACTAAAAAACAACTGGGCGAGCTGCTGGGTCCCTGGTGTTATCCGCTCGTTGTGTAATTTTCTCGTTTATTCACTACATTAACAATGGCGTGGGACCTAGTTGTCAAACAATTAGGAGGAAGTATTTTTTGGCTTGTAATAACGAGGCACCTGCTTGCGTAATGCAATGACCCTGGTGGGTCCCTACTGCCAACCTCTCCACATACAGTAATCTCCTAATTCCTCTTAGTTTTTGACCATGTTGACAATGCCAGACGGCGGCAGGCACAGCGAGCGAACCAAGGCGGAGAACGACGGCCAGGCCTCGGACGGGAAAGAAAAACAATCGTGGAAGATGCGACAGTTTAGTGTCAGGTGGAGGGGAGTACGAGGGCAACAACATGCAACTCAAGCTTACAAACGGTACAAAAAGCCCAAGGATTAATTGTTCATCAAATTTTCAGACAAAACCCAGATTGAACATGGCAGTAACACCTAACCCAACCACTCTTTTTCACATTCACAAACAAATGGATCGGTCTGATCCATAAAATCAACATCATGTGCAAAAAAAATATTATTTCAGGATGACTACAACTTGTTGTAAATAGAAGCCGAGCACGTTTAGAAGCCCATTTGTCCACCTAAAACTTCTTTTTTTGCTGTTCAACATGTCCGTCTGTGAGAAATCTGTTGCTGTAAAACTTAAGCCTCATGGACAACAGTAACCCCGCATTCAACAGGAAGAATGTGACAAAGCTTCTGTTTGCCTAGTTGGATGCATATCTTTCCATCGTTATTGTCCTCAAACGAATGTCATGAGAACTGAGAAAATCCGGGTGCTTATTACGCCACCGATTGGTTATTACGTTTTTCTCCATGTGGTTGCAGTACCTAAGTAGACATGAAGATTTGAAAACAGTTAAGGTCTGAAAAAAGAGTATGTCGAAAGAGCAACAGCTGAACGGTTAATTCTAGTACAATATATACGGTCTTTCAATGTGCATGAAATCATCACCTTTATATATAAATTCTCCAGAGACCGAAAGCATCGCAGCAAGCCAATAATTATGTTCAGATCATAGCTAAACATTATGATATATAGATCTCGACAGAATCTAGCAGCATTGATAGGCTATCCATGGACGAACTCTTTATTGAGCATATAACATAATATTAGTACCCAAAGTGTACTCCAAGATGATATAAAACTTATGCGCACAAATAAAAAATGCAGCTTATGATTACAAATGTGTAGATGATATTATACTGTACCTGAAAAAGTGTGGAGCCAAATACCAACTTGTTGTGATCATCAAACGGACCACGAATTACACCCAAGGTCCAGTTTGGGCACAGAGACGATAGTTATTTGCGAAGGTTTATAACAATTATGAAGGAGCAACCTTTGAAGTGAAGGGGCATCTTCGATGATGAGCTGCTATCCTTCAAAACAAATTCCAATGCTTTTAAGGTGAGGCGACTTTATTTGGAGACAACTGACAGGGACTTCAATTCCCAAAACAATCAGCAAGCGCTACAGGGCAGGGCAACTGGAGTGGATGATGCTGTGTAGTGAGGCCTCCGACAGATAAACCACCATAAGCAAAAGTTTATTTAGCAGTGGGAGTCGAAGCACTTGTACTAGATCGTGTGGTAGATGGCACGTGGCGAAGGTGGCGGTGTGGAGAGAGGAGGAAAACCGCGAGATGGACAACGATGGTGTGGGCACGAATTCTTAGTGTGTTCGTGGTATGAAACTTTTGTGGTAATGGTAGAACTCAAACCGCTGGAGTTTTCCGAATTCAGGGGATGTCAGCCAAGCGTCCACCATGCCGGGTATGGACAACAGGTAGTGTGTCGGGATGTAGAGGCTTTGAACGGGGACCTACTGGTGAGAGGAGACGATGGTCCCGAGGAGATCAAATTCAGGAAGGACAGGTATCTGACGACAGTCGAGATTGAGGGGCGTGGTGAGCCATAGAGGGCACCACCGAGTTGAGAGGACTTGTGTGCGGCAGCAATCCTTGGTGGGGAGAAGCGAGATGATCTCCTCAGGGATGACGTCCAGGAGATCGCTGATGTGGTCCACCGGAGAGTCTACCGGTTCCTCAGATCCGGGTGGGGGGGCTCGCCTCTTCTCCCCGCGCTGCCGGGTGTGGGATCTACAACCGGCTTTACCGTTGGCGAGAGCCTCATCTTCTTGGCGCTGGGGCCAGCCAACTCCATTTTCCTTGTGGGCTTCGCGCCGAGCTCTCGGTTTTGAGCAGAGTAGCCAGAGATGAGCCTAGTGGCAGTGTGAGTGGGGAAGAAGGAGGGCTGGGGTTTTATGTAGAAGTGGAAGAAGAGGAGCATCGTTTTCTGTATGAGTGAGGAAGAAGGTGAGCGGGGGTTTTCTGGACGAGTGAGGAAGATGGGGAGCGGGGGGAATTGGGGGGCGATAGAAGCAGGAGAGTCCAGCGAGCTGCAGTATTAGTGGAAGCAAGGAGGAAGGAGGGTTTTTCTGGGATCGCCCCCTCTTCAAGAAATATGGGCTTCTCCTCGCAAAAAACAAAAAAATGGACTTTAAGATGGATAGGCTTTTCTATCGGCCCAGTCGGCTGCCCGTGTTTCATACTAGAGGGCCTTAACACTAGAGGCAGCCCGAGACACTCTCCGGCTTATTGCCCATTCGAAAGAAAAAAAGAGACGCCTCCAGCTTATGGCTACTCATCGGTAACCTTTTTCAACTTGCCACCCACCAAATTAGAGGATGTGGTACTGGATGCAGACACTCACACTGGTCTTGTAGTGCGGCAAAGTGAGGTGTCAAATAACAGGCCTACAATATACTTACTAGATTGTAAAGGTTCACAGGCTAGTCAACATTCACATTAAACTAATCTTCAGAAGATACGGTATGCATACTAACATTCAGGAGAACAAAAGTTTAGCATGTTTATGCATCTCAATGATTCATCATACTATAACAAATACAAAGCTGTGAGAAGGTGTGGAAATAAGGAAAATCGAACGATGCTTCTCTGAGCAAATGGCCTCCCTGCGCACGCATTAATTTCCTGGGCATGCTTGTTTCTTCTCAATGTTGCGAGCACTTTGAGCATGTTGGCAACTCCACAGCTAGCTAGCTGCCTCATCTTGCAATTGATGCTGACACATGTGCAGCAAACACATGAGGCAATAGAGATGACTCAACATGAATCCATATTGTGCAGTTCCCCTGAAATCATCTTCATTGTCCTGAATCTGAAAAGATAGGAAAACAATATCTATACTTAAACGGTGTTGCAAAACAGTAGCACATATCAATAGCTCGGCATGACAAAACACGATCATCTGGAAGAAGGGGATACTGAGCTCCTTGAGGAAAATTATATGCATTGCTTGTTTGCTCCTCCACACATGACAGGATCGCTCCGCACTGCAATCAGCAACTCAACGTACGAATAAGCTTATTTCATCTTGCGGTGGTCATTATACCTAGTTAGAATGTAGGGATACCTGGAGCACCATGAGGTTAGCCGACAACAGGTAGATGTAGCCATATAAATTTTGTGCAGTGCTACCAAAATTGCGGTTTGTATCCCTTCCCGTTATTTGAATTCTTCTTGAAGTTGGTAGAATGTGACGGCTTGTTCTTTGCATCAAACTTGCCTTTCCCCTGAGATTTGTTCTTGTTGTTTTGGGGCTGGTTGGGCTGGAAGTTCTTCTCGTATACCATGTGGGAACAAGAAGCTCCATCAGCGACCCAAGCACATGTGTCTTTTGCTCTCGCCTTCTCTTCAAAATCAATAGTGGTAATGAGATCCGAAATAGAAAACTCATGTCTCTTGTTTTTTAGGGAAGTAGCAAAATTGTTCCACGAAGGTGGAAGCTTGGCAATGATGGTCCCAGCAACAAATTTGTCCAGCAAGACACACTTAAAGTACTCAAGCTCCTTAGCGAGTGACTGTATCTCATGAGTCTACTGAACAACAGAGCGCTCATCAGTCATCTTGTAGTCACAGAATTGCTTCATGACATACAACTCGTTGCCAGCGCCCGAGGCCCCAAACGTGGCCTCGAGCGTAGCCCACTTGTATTTGCCGCTGTCAAATGACATATATGAATTCATAATGGAATTGTCAAGAACACTCGGCAGGGCGGCTTTTAAGAGGGTATCCATGTTCTCAAAAGCTTCCTGCTATGTAGGATTAAGATCGCCCTCAGGCTTACCTTAGTGGCGTCATAGCAGTACATGATCTGAAACCAATATACTGCTCTTGTGCGCCACCTTTTATATTGCACCCCCTTAAAAGTAGGCGGCTTCAAAAGCGTAGCAAAACCACTCGGAGTAAATTGCCTATAATCAGGTTTTTGGATTGGATTGTTGAATATATGAGCAATTTACTATGAGATTTAATCTGAATCAACAGTAAATAAATCATGACGACAATTGCAAAGATCAAAGTAATGATGCGGACTAAACCAGGAGGACAGAATGACACATTGTATAGCGGGAGCAGAACTATTGTGGTTGATGTTGTCACTCATGTCGTTGATGAAGAGGTTACCGAGGTCGAGGAAGAAGGATGTCGTTGAGGAAGTCATCGCTGGCAGCAGTCACAGGAGTGTGCTCCCCAAAAACCTGATCACCCCTCTCCCGACAGGATCGCGAAAGGAGGGGTTCGGAGGACTATTGTCCCTTCTCGCGGTGCACGCCGGAAGGAGGGATGGAGAAGAATTGCGTGGCGGCGCTAAGATCTAGAACGATGCGAAACCATATGATACAGCGGCAGCTAGGGTAGAGCCTGTTAGGTCGATCGTGCGAGTAAGACCAAGTATAATAGTAGGCCTTTGGCCCAAACCCCACTTCCAAGTCAATAATAGCCCCACTATCCAAAAGAATTAGAAACGGCTGAGTAATTAAGGCGTCCGTTAATTATTAATTAATGACTTAATAAATATTCCGACCAACAAAAATATAGACCACGCGTATAGCTTTTGTCCTTGGATAGGCTCATTCCCGAAGAGCGCGCTTGTAGGTTCCTTTTTTAAGATCGTGTGTAGGTTTCCTATTATCATACTCATGCAAATGCTAGAATAGATCACATTATAAAGTGGTGCAACTAACACTCACCTACTCACACCACACTTAGAGCATGGTTAATAGTATAGCCAACATCCGGCGATATGAAGTTGACACATCATCTAGAACCAACCTAATAGCCTGCTTGTACAATAGTTAGTCCCTTTAGTATAATACTGTATCATTAATAATGGCCCCACCTTTTGTCTCACTAAGTATGTTGGAGCTCCTGCTACAACCGGCTACAAGTTTACAACCCGCTTCTCTTCTCTCTCCTCTTCTCTCTCGTTCAACTAAGCACAAATACAAAATTTAAATCCTTATATCCTGCTTATGTCATCTAATTGTAGTACTTGCTCTAAAGTTACTCTCCATTGTGTAGTATGGAATGCCGGGCATGCCGCGGGCGGTGCCCTCGGTCGGCCCGCCGCTTCAATGGCGGAAGTAGTGAGAGGTCGCGTCGCCCAGACTTGCCATCAATGTGGAGCGGCGGGCTCAGCTGGCGTCGGGCGGGAAGCGTGCGCGGGAGGGGGGAGGGGTTTTTGGTGGGCCAAGAAGGTGAGAAGCCAACTTGGGATCGGTCCGGACGGGAAAATATCATGTGCTGCCATACTCACTAGTTTCATGCATATGACACTAGTCTATGTTACTACTCCCTCCTTTCCGGTTTATAGGGCTTATCTCAAAATCTTAGTTTTTCCATTTTATAAGGATCAATTTGGTTGTTCCCCATCACAAGTTTAGATTTCAAGGTGCATTAAATAATTGCATGCAAGTATTAAGAGAAAATTGACAAATGCATGTACTTTATGCATGCATGCATTGCAATTAATACAATGGTAAACATAAATTTTTGCGGAAAACAAGAGCATTAATTGTGTGCTTTTGCGAATTACAAAAAGTATTCCACCACTCATCATCTACCTTGGTTGGTGAGATTTTAGAATTGAGCCCTATAAACAGGAAAGGAGGGAGCCCTATAAACCGGAAAGGAGGGAGTAGTACAGTAATGTTATGATGGCTTCATTTATTAGCTTGTAGACTCATCGTTTCTTGGGAAACGCTATGTTATAGTAACATACTCCCTACGTTTCTATTTATTCCGCGTATAAGTTTTGGTCAAAGTCACACTACACAAAGTTTGACCAAATTTATATTAAAAAATATGAACATCTACAATACTAAAACTATATAATATGAAAATACAATTCATGGTGCATCTGAAAATATTGATTTCATATTGTGAATGTTGATATTTTTTAGTTTAAAGTTAGTCAAACTTTATCAAGCTTGAGTTTGACCAAACCTTATATGCAGACTAAAAAGAATCGGAGGGAGTACAGTATTATGTTACCACTTCTCATTAACGAACCTATGGCAGGGGGCTCGCGTAAGGGGGAGTAAGTTGGTCGTCAAATTTTCTCTTCCTTCAAAGAATAGCTCTGCCCTACCGTGGCTCCTGAGGGCACAAGGTGTATCTCTGGAGGGCACAAGGCGTGCGCCCTGGGGGGCCCTACACTACAAAAAAAATACACTTCCGTGATGATACGTGTTTGTCACAGTAGGTCACGTTTTTTGTCATGCATGTACATCCATGACGATTTTATGACAGAATCAAGATAGTCATACCTGTTCTGCCATAGAAGTGTTCCATGACATTACCAAAATTATCATCACGGAAGTGTCCACTTCCATGACGATAAATCATGCGTCACAGAAGTGCTTTCGTCAAGGGTGGCCAACACGTGGCATCCACCGTAACGGAACGGCGTTAAGCTATCGGGTCGGGTTTTGGATCCGATAACCCGTTAACAGCCCCGACCAATGGGGATTTTCCACGTGTAAAATCATCATTGGCTGGAGGAAACACATTGTCATCCATTCATTGGACAGTAGGCGCCTTTGATACATCGACACGTGGCACGGCCCAACAGAGGCCCATTCTTGTGAAAAAGGCCGGCCTAGTAAAAATTAGCAGGCCGGCCCATATAAGGCCTACTTGTGTCAGGTCCATTTAAGCCCATGGCCCATACGAGATGTGCCAATTCGGCCCGTCAACGGCCCGTTAAAGATTTGACACCATTGCAGCCCATCGTCAGTTGGAGCCCATTAACAACCCGCTATATATTTGGTCTCAATATCGTCCCGATGAGATTTCGGCCTGTTAACGGCCCATTCAATGGATGGGCCAATTTTCAGGATGTACATCTTTCGGCCTTTTAGCGACCCATTTAAATGTTGGGCTAATTTACGGCCCGGTGTGTCTTTCACCCTATTGACGGCCCATAAATCTGATGGGCCATTTGTAGTCAGACCTGAGTTTCGGCCTTTTAGCGGCCCATTTAAGTGTTGGGCCAATTTACGGCCCGGTGTCACATTCAGCCTGTTGACGGCCCATAAATCAGTTGGGCCATTTGTAGTCGGACCTGAGTTTTGGCCTTTTAGCGACCCATTTAAGTGTTGGGCCAATTCCCGGCCCTGTGTGCCTTTCGGCCTGTTAACAGACCATAAATGAGTTGGGCCATTTGTAGTCGGACCTTAGTTTTGGCATTTTAATGTCCCATGCCCTTCATGGTCCAATACCAGCCCGGTTTCTCTTTCGCCCTGCTAAAGGCCCACAACGCAGTTGGGCCATTTACAATACGACCTGACTTTCGGCCTCTTAGCGGCCCATACTCTTCATGGTCCAGTACAAGCCCACTGTCTCTTTCGGCGTGCTAAAGGCCTACAGTATAGTTGGGCCATATGTAGCCCAAACTTAGTAACGGCCTGTTAACGGCCCGTGAAATAAATTGGGCCCACCTGTTGCCCGCTTCGATGTCGGCCTGTTAACGACCCAGGAGGTAAGAGGGCCGACCATTAACTTCAGGCCTAGTAACGGCCCATTAACTTAATGGGCCCACTAAAGTTCGTACATGTCTTTAGGCCAAATTAGATAATTTGAGCCCGTTACGACGAGCAATTATGCACAGGACCAAAACCGATCAAGCAAAGGTACGGCATACAGGGAATAACGTTGCACATCCAGCATATATTACAGGAAATTACATCCACTGGGCAATCAAAGATTGATGCCAGTGCAAATAAATGAGCAGAACCTAACCATCTACAACGTCACAATCTGCAACCTCAGCACAGATGACGCCCATAAGCATGTGGGCAAGTTCTTGCTGCTTTGCTACACTGTCTCTGAAAACATTGATCAGTTGTTGTGTCGCACGACTCTGCACCTCTGATTCATCCACCATTTCCATCATTGCTTCAGCCATTAATTGGTTCACAAACATACATTTATTCCTTGCATTCGAGACAGAGGATACTGAACAGATTCAGATGGCGATTTTGGCAGGCTTGTATTATTGATAGTGGAGAGTGTCTCGACCACTTCATCATAACATAAATTAGGACGGGAACCAAACAGATTAATCATGAGTTATTGCCATATTACCTGGCCTAGATTTACTGGAAAGAAACAATGGGGTTGCCTTGCTGTTTTCAGAGTTTGTCTTCTTATCTTCAGCAGCCTGCACAAAATTAACACACTAGCATTGCTATCATTGGCCAAGTCAGATAATAGGAAAGCAACATTGACACAACGAATGTTTGGGCAAGTAGCCTACACCAAATTAACACAATATGGCACAACTATCATCAGCCAGGTAAGGTAATACGAAAGCAACATTGACACAATGAATGAATGGGCAACCAGAGAAGCACTACAATTAGTAATGTGCGTGATATGAGATAGTACATTCATGCAGCTCAGTATGCAAAACTACCAGGCAGTTTTCCTTACAAAAATCAACATTGGCGCCTTTAACATTTTGCTACAACTAATTTTAGATCAGATAAAGGTTAGATTCACGCCGATTAACAAAATACATGCTGATGTAAAAATATAGTGATATACAACAGGTACTTACATCAGCATTGGAGCACAGAGAATTCCCGCAAGATATTTTCCTCGAATACGATCCCAATGGAGGAAGTCTTCTATCGTTTAACCTTATTTTCTAAAAGAGAGATGGGTAAGAAACATGTAGAAAATATGATCAGAATGCTATAAAATTTCATGATGCGAGGATACGCACACGCTTCTTAGAATGGAGTTGACATTCTTTTGCTGGACTGGAGCGGACTAGTTCTTTGGCCACTGGAATCTGCTTATTATCAGTGGGAGTTGGGTTTCTCTGTGCTGGAGCAGTATCTATGAAAAATGGAGTTGGTTTATTATCTCCTGGCATTTGGATCTTTTGCAAAGACCTGGTTTGTAACCCTTCAGATTCTAACATAGCCGTCTTCCCCTTGCATGCCTTATATAGAAGAATGGTGATTCAGTTATAAAACATGCTACAACAGAGATGGAATAGGTACTGAAGAATAGAAAGGCATGACATATTGACATGTATTCCCTCCATCCGGAAATAAATGGATGGGTCTAGGCGTATTTCAGTTCTAGATACATCCAGTTTTATCCATTTCTGCGACATGTAATCCGGACGGAGGGAGTATGATGTAAGAGCTAGGGATACGACAGGACAACACAGTAAAAAACACTGAAAAACCCACTGCAGAACCAAAGTATTCAAACCCACTGATATGAGATAGTACACTCATGCAGCTCAGGATGCAAAACTACCAGGCAATTTTCCTTATGAAAATCAACATTGTGGCCTTTAATCATACATTTTGCTACAACTAAATTTAGATCAGATAAAGGTTGGATTCACGCCTATTAACAAAATACATGCTGATGTAAAAATATAGTGATATACAACAGGTACTTACATCTACATTGGAGCACAGAGAATTCCTGCAAGAATCTTTCCTCATAAACGATACCATTGCAGAAATTATTCTATCTGTTAAGCTTATTTTCTAAAAGAGAGATGGGTAAGAAACATGTAGAAAATATGATCAGAATGCTATAAAATTTCATGATGCGAGGATATGCACACGCTTCTTAGAATGGAGTTGACATTCTTTTGCTGGACTGGAGCGGACTAGTTCTATGGCCATTGGAATCTGCTTATTATCAGTGGGAGTTGGGTTTCTCTGTGCTGGAGCAGTATCTATGAAAAATGGAGTTGGTTTATTATCTCCTGGCATTTGGATCTTTTGCAAAGACCTGGTTTGTAACCCTTCAGATTCTAACATAGCCGTCTTCCCCTTGCATGCCTTATATAGAAGAATGGTGATTCAGTTATAAAACATGCTACAGCAGAGATGGAATAGGTACTGAAGAATAGAAAGGCATGACATATTGACATGTATTCCCTCCATCCGGAAATAAATGGATGGGTCTAGGCGTATTTCAGTTCTAGATACATCCAATTTTATCAATTTCTGCGACATGTAATCCGGACGGAGGGAGTATGATGTAAGAGCTAGGGATACGACAGGACAACACAGTAAAAAAACACTGAAAAACCCACTGCAGAACCAAAGTATTCAAACCCACTGATATGAGATAGTACACTCATGCAGCTCAGGATGCAAAACTACCAGGCAGTTTTCCTTACAAAAATAAACATCGTGGCCTTTAATCATACATTTTGTTACAACTAAATTTAGATCAGATAAAGGTTGGATTCACGCCGATTAACAAAATACATGCTGATGTAAAAATATAGTGATATACAACAGGTACTTACATCTACATTGGAGCACAGAGAATTCCTGCAAGAATCTTTCCTCATAAACGATACCATTGCAGAAATTCTTCTATCTGTTAAGCTTATTTTCTAAAAGAGAGATGGGTAAGAAACATGTAGAAAATATGTTCAGCATGCTATAAAATTTCATGATGCAAGGATACACACACGCTTCTTAGAATGGAGTTGACATATTTTTGCTGGACTGGAGCAAAGTAGTTCTTTGGCCACTAGAATCTGCTTATTATCAGTAGGAGTTGGGTTTCTCTGTGCTGGAGCAGTATCTATAAAAACTGGAGTTGGTTTATTATCTCCTGGCATTTGGATCTTTTGCAAAGACCTGGTTTGTAACCCTTCAGATTCTAACATAGCCGTCTTCCCCTTGCATGCCTTATATAGAAGAATGGTGATTCAGTTATAAAACATGCTACAGCAGAGATGGAATAGGTACTGAAGAATAGAAAGGCATGACATATTGACATGTATTCCCTCCATCCGAAAATAAATGGATGGGTCTAGGCGTATTTCAGTTGTAGATACATCCTTTTTTATCCATTTCGGCAACATGTAATCCGGACGGTGGGAGTATGGTGTAAGAGCTAGGGATACGACAGGACAACACAGCAAAAAAACACTAGTTGAATGTAAAACTATATGCTAGCGGAATACGTACAGAAATAACTAAGGCAACATACATGTGTATGATTGGGAAACTAAGATGGCATTGCAACAGAGCACTAGAACAGCACTTCAATGTAAAAAACATGGTATGGTAGACAGATGAAGTACATACTGATGAATAACAATGTATAAGATATTCAGAAGCATGATGTCCAAATTAAGCAGATGGCATTGCGATAGAGTAGAATGACAGTACTTCAATTTGAAAACATGTTATCATGAATGGAATAGGTACTGAAAAACAGGAAGGCATGACATATTTACATGCATGATCAGCATGCTAAGCACATGGCATTGCAACAGAGTAGATACACTCCAGGACATTATATGCATGTTGTACCCATATCACAGGCCAAGTTAGAGCAAGGACCTTGCGGGGTGAAGAGGATTCATCATCTTTCTACAAGTCTTCTGAAGAACTGCCTTTACATGTTCCATCATATTGGGTATCATTGACATCAAGTTTATTGGCCTTTACATTGCTCCGTGAGGTTCTTGTGGATATATCAGTGTGTGCAATTATATCTGACATGCATGGAAGACAACTAGTAGTTAGATTTATGTAATGAGTGCCTGTAGGAGACGACATAAATAGTAGGACTGGGGCTAACTAGCAGCAACATGTCTCATAAACTAAAGGGAGAACACAGATGAAAGCTACAGAATATGTATCGTTTGTACTCGAGATTAACTAGATGGCACACAAAAGTATTAAAGAACAACATAGGTAATACTAGAAGTGGTATAATACTATAATCACCAGCCTATGGGATAGCATTGGCTGATGGATGATAACTATGGAACAACATTACCTAAAGAACAAGTATCTTAGCTGAACTATGGAACAACGTTAACTCCTGAACAAGACCCGTAAGAGATCAGCATGAATATACAGTGAAATGTGATGATCTATTTTCCATGCTTAGATGATTAACAAAGCCATAAATGTTGCACACAAGTAAGATGAGGGTACAACTTATCTGGCTGCCATCCATAGGAGTGAGCATCATATGCTGACTTGTCGATGGCCCTGCAGTTGTTGTGGCTGTCCATGTCGGGCACGCGCATTTGATGCAGGGAACTGTTGAGTGGGGACTATAGCTCCATTCTGGGGTATGCTTCCCTTGTTGGAGCAGCTGCGGTGAGTCGGAAGATGGTGTGTCTGAAGATGCAGATAACGCATAATTTTAAGAACGACATATCTCTTTGATCTGAAAAATTACACTAAGAGATCAATAGCAAGGTACGAGAGTGGTCACACATCTGTTGACTGAAGACTAAATTGGGGTCACACGATTTTATTTTATTTTGGTACTGTCCGATCTACGCCGGATGGCTTGATGGCCGTCTTGTGCCTCCCGGCTGACACTGTTCGGAATCTTCCCCGAAAAGCCAGCGACCAACGGCAGAGCAGCCTGCCTCCGCCATCCGTGGCCCCGGCCAAAACCGCGCTCCCCGCCCCACCGCACTGCCGTGGTGGCGCCGCCCCGGGCCAATCCACAAAGACTCCCCGTCATCCAGTTCCGGCAGCGGCAGTACCTTCAACCCACGCAACTCTAAAAGATAGCCATCTAAGCGCTGCTTCCGCAGCGAACTTGCGGCCCCGCACCCTTACGTTAGACACTAGCCAACCGGCAGCCTAGGAGCTCTGCCGCCTCGAGGGGTGCTGCTTCCCATTGGGAATCGATTGGCCCAGAATAAAAATTCAGACAACTAACGCCTAAATAATGTGACTTGAGATGAGGGTGCGACCTATCTGGCGGCATGGTGAAGTAGGCAGGTCCAGCTGCCGAGTTGGTGAGGCCGACACGGTTGCGGTGGCGACCAGCGGCGGGGAAACAGCGATGTCGCGATGGTCGAAAACTACGGGGAAGCAGCGCCGGGACTCTGGACGGTTCCGAAGTTGGAGCCGCTCCGGCGCCGTGAACAACGGAGGGGGTGAATTGGCACCGGTACGGTTCACGCGGCCATCGTCGAGGCAGCTCCAGCAGCACGGAGTAAGAGGCACACGGCCCAGTGCACGACGGCAAATGGACAGCGTCTTCGGCATTAGGGAGGAGGGCGGCTGTGAAATTGGTGCAGTGGGGGGCGCCATGGAGGAGGGGCTGAGGTTTCGCGTCTCGGGAGAAGGGAGCTTCCCGGGGAGAAGGTGATTTGGCGCCCACGAGGTATGAATGGGGGGGCGGGGGGGGGGGAATTGGGAGGGGAGTGGAACCATGTCTTACGGACGCATTTGTCTGAAATGTGCGGAGGAGTTACAGTTCTACCCCTGCCTTTAGGCTTCTCGGCTTGGGTCTGTGTACTGAGGGTCGGGGATAGTAGAGTAACTTTGCTTCTCCCCAAATAGTGGGCGGGAGCGATTTCGGGCGAGGAGGGCGTGTTTTGAATTATAGTGGCCGCGAGCGATTTCGGGCGAGGAGGGCGTGTTTTGAAATAGCGGGCGAGCGATTTCGGGCGAGGAGAGCGTGTTTTGCCGACCATGGTTTATGAATTATTCGGCACATGTCATTTCGGTCGAGGAGAAGGCGCGCTTGGATGAAGTTACGAACCTACCCTCGATGTACAACGGGCCAATTGATGCGTGTCCCACATAGGACGGTAATTTCGCATCTCCCATTTATTTGCTCGGGCGAATTCCACCGAGCAGAGAGGATGTTTAACGGTTCGTTCAAATTTTTGGAGAACAAGCATCCACGTCTACCTTACCAAGTCGATTCGAATCAAATTTTGAAATATTAGCTTGCTACTTCTTTTTTAGATGGAGAGATGATGCTCGGGAGTAATGTGTTTTTACATGCTCTTTGCTAGCGATTTACTATATGAAAAATAGTTGACCCACTCAAAAACGCGAATCAAACCTAAAATGAAATATCTCGATTCAATGAAATAGCTCGTTTAGTAGGTCAAAATAGTGAACTAAATCCAAAATTGAACACCTCAATCGAGTAGCATGTTGTACAGTATTATAGTACTCGATGAACATGTTGAAAGTCAAATTAATGAACTTGTTTGATATACGCATATATACTTTCATGTGTGGATTGCAGACAACATGTTCTCCAATTTAAATATTTGAATGCAAGTTTATATCGAAACATGGTTTATATCAGTCTTTGATGCATAAAACGCGACCTCCCCCTCTCCCGGACTCCTGTTCTCTCTCTCTCTCTCTCTCTCTCTCTCACCGACAATCTTCAATTCTGTCGCACGTATCCGACACAAAAACCTTGTTGGTCCCTCTCCCTTTCTCTCCATCTCTCTCTCTCTCTCTCTCTTTGTGTGTGGGGGGGGGGGGGTCTTTCTAGTTCGCATGCATATATACACCATCTATAGGTATCTCTCGCACACTATGTATGATACTCTAGCTAGTCCAAGCTAGATATCTTGGGTGCACTCATCGTACACACACAAATTTTTTAGAAGTCAAACTTTGGAAACTAGCTTGGAATATCTCTTTCCCCCCTCTCAGCTATCTGACGTACCACTCAGCCTTATCGGGGCTCCTCAATCTCTCTCAAACTTTATTGGTCAGTTTGGTTCGTCACCTGACCCTCATTCCTTGATGGCCAGTACTGCCTGGTGTGGACGTGAGATGTAAAATATTTCTGCCTCGCCAGGCTTGTGTGGTGCTGAAGCGTTTGGTTAATGCCTATGCCAGGCAAAGCATCAACGTCCCATCAATCAATCCATGCAGCAATTATTTAATGCTAATATCCATCCATGTTGCTGTTAGCCTCGTGGCCGCACGACCAGGCACGGCCAGGCGTTCGAAATCGGTCGCCTGGGCCAGGCTACTTGCAGTGTCTGGAGTCCAGCCAGGCTAATTAAAGTGCAAGGGAACCCAGGCCAGGCGGGCTTTGTTTTTCATAGGGTAGCAACCAAACAAGCGTGCATATACACATGTCTCGCTCGCGCTATACATATAGACCAATCCAACACTCTCCGCCCTTGTTCTCTCTCCATGTGACACGCACCCCCCTAAGTACCATAATCCCTCACTCCATCATAGGCGCAAGCACACACCCCTTCCTAAGTATGATTATCTCTTACTAGCCATCAGGAACACACGTATTGTCTCCTTCCAGCCATACGTCTATCTCGATATCTCTCGGGGCATCTTCTATCGCGCACACACCTTGTCACTCGATCTCCCACCCATGTAGTCCCATCACGATCTCCAGGGGATCTCTCTATGAAAAACATACACTCTCTCTCCTCCCCATGTCTGCATTTTCTCCGTACATCTCTCTCGACCTCTCTCCCTTGTTCATCAGACCCCTCTTGGCCACGTGCTAGGGGTCTTGCTCTCTCGGTTCCAAACAACCACACACTATCTCCTCACCTTGCCTCCGTTATCGAAGATGCATGTGTGATATGTTTGCATAAGACACGCACGCTTTTTCTCTACTTTTATCGTGTGTTGTCCATGTCTCTTTCACACACGCACACACACTTTTTTCACTCTCTCTCTCTCTCTAGTTAGGGACTCTGTCACATCCATAAGCATATGGATGTTTTGAAAAGTCAAACCTCAGATAAGTTTGACCAGGTATATGTGGAGAAAAACATTTACATCTGGAACGGTCATTAGATTCATCACAACATGTACTTACTTCATACTATCATTTATCTTTGGTATTATAGATATAAGTAATTTCTTTATAAACTTGGTCAAAGTTTCAAAAGTTTGACTTAAAAAAATGTTGGAACTACATTATCGAACGGAGGGAGTAGCTCTTTCTCTCCCTCTCTGCTATCTCTCATGGGCCACCCCTCTCACTCGAACTCTCTATACCGATGGATTATACGCTCAATGTGTCAGCGTATAGCTCCGTATATTGTTTAGTTGACAGGTCAACCAATCCACATGCTGCCTTGTCAGATCGCGTTCTGTATCTTCGTGTGCTGGCCCATGTGGCAGTGGGTGAAAATAAGTAAACTAGAGGCCCATCAGACACGCGGTGAAGTAAACAAAGTTGAAACCACTCGGGGTAGCACCCCGCACGCTAGTAAATTGAGGGCACACTTACTGCGCGCGAAGGACGCACTCGCGCACAATTCACCACTGCGCGGCGGCATGCACAGAAGGACGCACTCGCGCACACCCAGCACACAACACACACCAGCACACGTGTACACCGGCGTCGCCGCCGGTTGAGATGGACGGCGAGGCAGCCAACAAGCGGAGGGGGCTCAAGACAAAACCGCATCCGACGAGCCTGGACTTCATCAGCAGCCTCCCCGACGACATGCTGCTCATCATCATCGGCCTCCTCCCCACCAAATCTGCCATGCGGACCGCCCTGCTCTCCCGGCGGTGGCGCCCCCTCTGGCGCTGCGTCCCCCTCAACCTCACCGTCCACAGCTGCCTCTGCGACGGGGATTGCAAACGCATGGCCGCAGTCTCCAAGATCCTTTCATCGCACCCTGGGCCAGCCAGATGCCTTGACATCCGCATGTTCAGTACCAACTACAAGGTCCAACCCAAGTTCGACGAGTGGTTCTTATCCCCTGCCCTAGATCAGCTCGAGGAGCTCAGCTTTGAAGCTGGACGATGTCGCTCTCTGCCGCCGTTCGCGCTCCGCCTCACGCCAACGCTGCGCCGCGCCAGCTTCAGCTCCTGCTATCTTCCCCAGATTAATGCCGCGCCCGCCCTTCTTCTCCCTCAACTCAAGCAGCTCGACCTCTTCGACGTTGTCATCTCGAAGAAGGCTATGGAGCACGTGCTCCGCAGCTATACTGCGCTCGAGTACCTTCGTCTTGAGCAGATCCACGGGTTCATTAGCCTCCACATCGCCTCGACGAATCTCCGATGGATTTATGTGTCTTGCTGGCCCCGCAACAAGACATCAATTGGGAAGAGATCACTCCAGCTGTTCCACGTTATGGTCATTGAGAATGCGCCTTTCCTTGAGAGATTGCTTGTATCGGATCTAGAAGGTCCAACAAAAATCAGGGTCATTGACGCGCCGAAATTGACAGCGTTGGTGTTCTCGTCTGCCAAATTCTCCGAACTCTTTATTGGATCCGTAATCGTTCAGGTACAGCACTCATCTTCTTCTCCGTCTTCCTGAAATTCACATTTTTAAATTTCTTCTTGATGTATTTACGACCGTCTTCCAGAAAATGATTCCCACAAGCTTGACCCAGTCCATGCGCAAAGTGAAGATCTTAGCACTAAAATCTATCGGCCCCAATCTGGATCAAGTTGTTGGATTCCTTACATGCTTTCCGTGCACGAAGAAGCTACTCATCGAGGTGAAACTTCTTTCCTATAAGTAAACGGTAATCACAACGTAGCTCAATTTTTTCGTAATTTTCCCAAATTACGATGACAAGTGTAGTGTTCAAAACTGTATCTGCGCATTGCACCGAAAGAAATGTTTTTTGTATTTTTTTCTCACGTGATCAGCTGCATCGTTTTTATGCTGTACTACTATAGTAGCCTAGGCTAGTCATAGTGGAAAGTAACTTAGACTACTCCAGTAACTCTATGGTTACCCTAAGAGCAAGTACTACCTCCGTCCTGGTTTACTCTTCCAATTTTGTAGTATCAAAAATTTGACCATAGATTTAACTAACAAAATATTAATGCATGTCACTAAGAACTATATCGTTGGATTCGTATTTGAACATAATTTCAAATGGTGTATCTTTTAGTGACATGCATTGGCATTTTCTTAGGTAAATCTATGGTCAAAATTTTATACTAAATACGAGGTAGTATTCCCTTCGTCCCAAAATTCTTGTCTTACATTTGTTTTGATACGGATGTATCTAACACTAAAATGTAACTAGATACATCTGTATTTAGACAAATTTAAGACAAGAATTTTGGGACGGAGGGAGTACAAAAGTGGGCTATGTAGGCCAAAACATGTGCCAAATTCACTTGTGTTGCATTTGGCATCGATGCCCCTCCATTGCTCACCTGGTGCCCCAATCTGGATCACCTACTTTGCTTCGGTGCCAAATTAACTCACGCGTGGGAGAGAGAGATAGGACTGAGGCAATAAAAAAACACTTGTTTGGGAGAGTGAGAGGCTGGTGTAGTTGGTTTGATTGATTTGTTTATACATGTGGGTCTGTGTGCACAGCGGTGCCAACTCTCTCACATCGCGAGAGCGGTGCCAAAATCTTTTGATTTGACATCGATGCGTATTATGTGGCATAATTTTGCGAAATATGGCATCGGCCACATAGTGGAAGGCAACAAATGCCCAAGCTCTTCACGTGCTCCTAGTTAAATGAGAGGAAACAGAAAGAGAGAGAGAGAGAGAGAGAGAGAGAGTGAAAAATTATCACTAGCCAGCCAACCCTATCGTATGAGCGAATGATATTGGTACCTCTTGATGACACGGCAATCTTATACAGCCAGCTACTCTAATATGTTCTCTTCTTTTGCAGACAAAAAAAGACCCGAAAGTGAAAAATGTGCTGCACTATAACAATCTCATCGAATGCCTTGACCTCCATTTTACGGAAATTGATTTGATCGACTACCGAGGCAGCACATCTGAGATTAAATTGGCCAGGTTCTTTGTTCTGGAGGCAAGTGTGCTCAAGGTAATGAGGTTTGGCGTTCTCTGGCGCAACAATGAATGGCATGCTGATCACCGCAAGTGTCTAAGCCTAAATGACAAAGTCTCCGCAGAAGCTGAATTTGTTTTTGAAACATCAAGTGGCCAGAGACTCGAAAACTTATTTGCCCATTAGTGACTTGTCAGGGCGGTGGATTTTAGTTTGTACGATAATGCTGCATCCACCAAAAGTAACGAAAGTTCTTACGTAAACTTCCTAGTAATTCCCTCTTCGTAGGTGTAGCATTACTCCTAACATTTGTAATATCAGTTTGAAACTTGTAATATTGTCGTTTCCTATTCCTGCGTTTTCAAAATCCTGCGAATCAAACAGGTCCTGAGTTGGTGACGATGTTGTGCCTCCCATCTTTCACCAATAGCCGTCGGATCTAGATCTGACGCATACAAACCAAGCTTCTCCATTTTTGCAAAAAGATGCCCGCACCTGTTCCCTATTTACAAACAACTCCTTGTCTCTCACAATCAGCCTTATCTCCTCCCAACCACATCTAGAAGGCCGTGGAAAAATCTGGTGCGATGGCCGCTGCCGGCGCCGTCCACCCCCAATCTTGGTGTTCCGTGCAATGCACGGGCATCTACGCACGGGAAATTATGTCGAACAGGGCTAGTTGTAAGCAGGTTAGCTCTACAGCCATGATGATAGTGACTGCAGACGGTGAGGCTGACTATGGTATGCCGAACACGGCGCCTATACTCAGGTGTCATCTCCGGCGCAGGGTCTTGTCACTTCACTGTGAGGAGCAGCACGTAATAATTTGAGCAACGGGTAGTACAGTGCTAGTACTCCTACTACTACATTTGGAGTACTACTACTAGTACTAGTAGCACCACCATCTGGATTTAGGAGTACTACCACGTCCATCTGGATTTTAGTATTTGACTAGCAATATCTAGCAATGCATGTCACAAAAAATGTACTACTCCCTCTGTAAATAAATACATGGTGTTTTATTCCTATCGGCGAGAGAACTTAATGTCTTTTTGCTAACTAGAGTACTAATAGGATTACATGCAATGAACTAAACACTTCATGTCATGTTTGGTAGTTATGTCACGAAATAAGACACAAGGAGGGAGTTAATGCACCGTGCCTAAGTGTTTTGGGATTATTTGGTTTTCGTAAGGTGACTTACACAACATTTTCATTTACATGCATTAACATTTTATTAGTTAAATCAAAGGTCAAAACTTGGCGCAAAATGCAAAGGGGACCAATAAACCAGTACATCAAACTTCTCTCGTTTGGCCCCAACTAGAGGTCCGGTGAGATGACTATACTGCACTCGCACGGAGGGGGACGCAGGTTCATTGACTTACGACAACTGCCTTTGGGTGAATGACACGTGGGCCCAAGGGGTGGCTGGCCCACCTATCATAGAGCCAAAGGCAGGTGCAGTAGAGCATGGTTAATAGTATAGCCAGTTGCTGGCTATAAGCCAGTGCCATGTCATCTACAGCCCATCTTATAGTCAACATGTACAATAGTAGATCAAAAGAGTGTACTACTTTTTATGATGTGGCCCACCTTTCATTCTCACAAAGTGCCTAGGAGCACGTGCTAGAGCTGGCTCTTCACGAAGAGCCAGCTTACCTTCTTTCTCCTCTTCTCTTTCCTCCAACTAAGCTAAAATATACTACTCCCTCCGTCTAGGTGAGTAAGTCATCTTAGGCTGTGCACCGTGACCAAGGAGGAGGGGAAAACGAGAGACATTAATGTTTATTTGCTAATTAATAGTATTGCATGTAATGAACTAACCACTACATGTCATGTTTGATAGTCTCAAGTCATTAAAAGCATGCACACCCTCATCTCTTATTGGTTGATATGTGAAGAAACAAGAAACGAGGTAGAAGTTAATGCACCGCGCCTACGTGTTTTGGGATTATTTGGTTTTCGTAAGATGACTTACACACCTAGACGGAGGGAGTAGTTTATTTCTTATAGCCCGCTGACTCAACTCTATTGTACTTGCTCGTAGAGGGCTGAGGAGTAGTAAGAAATCCTACGCACCTACGCACGCTAACCAAGGGCAAGAGTGATCACTCAAATCGCAAGATAGTTGACTAGGAGCTAAGCTAGACCCATGGAGGCGATGAGCGCGAGCATCAGCCGGCTGTGCCAGATAGTCCACGACGCCGGCCTGCGGCCCGGCATCGAGGAACGTCTCCAGGTAGTATTGCTTGAGGCCGCCAGGGTGAGGGGCCGCTTGGACGACAGCTTCGTCTCCTTGTTCGACGAGGTCCTCGTCGGTTTCCTTGACAAGTTCATCGTCGTTAAGAAGCTCGTGGACGACTTTGGCGTACGCCTCCAGCCGACGCGCCCAGGCTCTGCGATGCCCGCCACCCTCAACGGCCACTATGGTGACAACCTCTTCGACGCACTGGTGGCCCTGTGACTGCTCGCCGTCGCGCCGGAGAATGTCCACCTCGAGGTCGCGCTCGCCGCGCAGCGCCTGGCGCAGCGAGACACCATCGACATAATCACCCACGTCTACGCGCAAATCGTCCACAAGGACTACTACATGCAAGAGGAGGACGATAGGACGCTGGCCTTCTTGGACAGCAGGGCAACCTTGGACGGCATTGTTCAGAAGCATGTTGAGCTCGCCGCCCACGCCGCTGCTGCTCACATGTCGGTTGGTGACCCGGCGCACTAGGGCGTGAGGATGTCGTTGATGGATCCGTATGTATTTTTATCTTTCCATCAAATCCATGTAGTAGTATATGATACTACTAGTAATTATCTTACCTTTTGCATCAACTTCGTAATTTTCGTACGTACTCCATGCATGAACGGTGCCAGAACCAAACTTCTCATTACTCTAGGCAAAATCGTTATTTTCTATCTATCGGTCGCGCCATGGAGTAGAACCAAATTTTACAAGTTACGAGTTCAAAAGGAAAAGCCTGCCGTGTTCGGGTCGCACCCCGACACGGTTGCTCCGGCACGCCGCTCAAGCGGGAATGCGTGCGGTGTTGCATTTTCACTTACAAGTGGGACCGCAGTTGAGCAAACGACTATCGGCAAACCCCCACCCCGCCCACCGCGCGATGGCTGAGAAAACAGGAGGGAGAAGAGATGGCTGTAGCACGGACTCCAAGAAAATTGGTGTCGGATGGGACTCGTGTGGGTGGCGTGTGCCGTACTGCTTGACGTGAATGCTAGTTATGGCCCATGCCACCCCACTATATCGAGCCTATATCGAGGTATGTAGAACAAATTTCCTGCAGTCCATGCTCAGCCCTCCTCTATCTCTCTTCTCAGCCAGACAGCGGACGCGCGGAGCCCATCGTCTGTTTGGTCACATGCGGTCCCACATGTCAGTGAAAACGCAAGAGGACCCACTGAACCTGCACATCTTTCACCTCGACGTGCTGGTGATGAAAAACAAATCCAATAAAGATCTTCAGTGGCCGCTTTTGGAGTTACTCAAGAGTAGTAAGATTCTATTTACAGTTTAACCCAAGATGCACATCTCGTGGCTTCAACTACCACTCTATTTTCTTTCATGACACGACCTGGATGCTGGATGTCCCACGTGTCGGCAAAAGAAGGAAGAACCCGACCAAATCTTCGGTTGTGCTCTCGGATTAGACTAGTCGTGCTAACTTAAAAAATTTATTGTGTACTCCCTCCGTTCCAAAATACTTGACTTCCATTTGTCCAAAAATGGATGTACCTATATACTAAAACATGTCTTGATACATATATATTTTGACAAATAGAAGGCATGTATTGTGCAACGGAGGGAGTAGAATGGATGCAAGTCTTGGTATTGGGAAGAAGAGTACATCCATATATTGATAGAGCGCAATTTAGTAGATGTTCTACCACTTTTAGCTAGCATAGAGGCTAGAGATGAGACTAGTGCACTTGTTTATACTCCTACTAGAATAGAGGCTAGACATGAGACTAGATGCGAGGAAGCAACGTCTACTTCTTTACACTCGAAGAAGAAAGAAGCACGCAAGATCGAGCCTCCGCAGATCAACAATGAATGCATCGAGAAGGCACTAATCCAACTTACAGGAGTAGTAAAATGTATTCTTGTGGTTCTTGTTTTCTTTGGTCTTGCTTGTCTAGTCAAAATTATCGTTGGAGTTCGTGCAAAATGGAGGTCCGTTTGGGGTCGTGTGTTGGAGTTGGCCTTACTAGTGGGACCGCAGTTGAGGAAACTGACTATCGGCAAACCCCCCACCTCGCCCGCCGCGCGATGGCTGAAGTTAGAGAAACGACGAGGTTGAAGAGATTGCTCTAGCACGGACTCCAAGAAATAATATGGTGTCAGATGGATGTCGTGGTGGTGGCGTGTGCTGTACTCCTGGACGTGAATGCTTATTCCAGCCCATGCCACCCTACTATTCCTACTACTTACTATGTACTACTAGTATCAAGGATTCGAGGTGCTGGTTACGTACAGTGAACACAGTATTAACATATGGCAACAGTAAAAACACCCCCCGACGCGCGAAGCATGTGAAGCTAGTACAAATAGTGTACTACTATTGTTGATTGGCCTCATGCCGATAACCTGTTGCAATGCATGTACAATTATGTATTCGGAAAATACTTTTTTGCCTTGTCGCACCACTCACTCAGAGAAGCGACTCGAAAGCCATTCATAAATTTAGTAAGTTTATCACAGGCATATCATTTTATTACATACAACAGGTCATCAACCCACATCGACAACGAGGATACATTATAAATACTAAAGTTTTCACCACACAACAAATAACAAGCAGTGAAATGAACTTCAACTCAACCATTCCTCGGTGTTGGAAACACTTGCTTTGAACCACAAGTGATTCTCTGGGACGGGCCATCCATTGTCGATCTGGAGACCAACGCAGGACTGATCATCCAGGCTGAAGCGGCCTACTATATCAGTACCAGGGTAGGGAACCACCCAAATGTCCGAGGTATAGACACAGTTGCTTCTCATAAATGGTAGTAACGTTGTGTCAACAGCAGTTGGATCGCCTTTCACCATCATTGGATAGTTTTTTCCAAGGAAGAGCGAGATTTCTCCAAGACTATCAATTCTGTACCAGGGAGAAGGAGTTGGCGCTAGAACACTAGTATCCATCCCAAATACCATGCAACGGGTGTTGGAATAGGTCCGGAGAGTGCGACCATGGGAGACTACACCTGCTTTCTTAGTAGTAACATCATCAGTGGGCTGTATACACACTACAAGAGGTGATCCATTGGAATTAGTTGCCAGGCACCACAGAGTATATGGGCGCTGCTCGTCCTCATGCTCGTGATCATCACCATCGTCATCTCCCCCTTGGTTATAAAAATTTTCAAGTATAGTGTAACGCCCCGAGACCGACGCTCCAGACGCCTGCCATGTTTTGCGTGACCGTCGTGTGTTTTATTGTTTGTTGCATTCATCATCGCATCATCTGCATTGCATCGGCACTCATTGTCGTCATTGTTTTTAAAACTTGCATTCGTTCATAGTTGCCGCGTTCCCCCCTTGTCTTCATTGACCTTTCCGAGACCAACTGTGTTTTCGGTTCCCTCTTGTCAAACCAACTAACCTCTCTCGTCAGCCCGCGATCCCCTCCCGCGCGTCCGAAAGTTGTCCCGTACCCGACCCGGTTTGTTGTTACCGTTGGATTCGGGTCATCCCCAAACATCTATAAAACATCACCGTTTTCTTCATTCGACTTCCTAAACTATATTTTCTCAGCCGTCCAATTTTAATTAGATGATCCAAAATACCCCTTTCTTTCCCTATATAAAGACCCCTAATCTAAATATGGACAAACCCTAACTTCTAGGGAGATGTCCCATCCATCCTCCTGCCTGCCGCCACTCTCTACCAAATCCCCCTCGGGATCCATCAAGCCAACCAGCCACCACCAATCCTCTTCATTGGATCCATCTCCTCCCGATCCACCAACCACAGCCAGCCAGCCTCCTCTCCTCCTAGTTTTCCCCTCCCCTGCTCGTTCGTCCCCGAGCAGCGCCTCCATCGTCGCCGCCCAAGTCCACCCGGGCTCCAGCCAGCTGCCCGAGCTCCTCCCGTTTGCTCCTCCCTTCACGGCGCCGTCGCCTGCAGCGAACCTAGCCTCCTCTGCCTCGTCCCCGCGCGCCCGCAGTCCGTCTGCGTCGAGACGGCCGAGTTCCTCGCCTGCTGTCCGCCGGAACGGGCAGGAGCTCGTCCATGGCCGCCTCCTTCTGCTTCCCCTGCCGCAGGGCTACAACGCCACTGCTCGTCTTCGTCTCGCACTCCATCGTCACCCCGCTCATCCAAGCCTCCTCTGTTCGCCGCTATGGACGCCGCCATCCGAGCTCCTCAAGCCAACGCCGTCTAGGGTCCCGACGACCTCGCCGTCCTGGCCTACTCCGCCGCGCCGGCGAGCGCGACGCCGGAGCACCACAGGTCGCCGTGTCTCCTCCTTCCGTCCTTCTCCTGCTCGCCTTCCCTCTGCCTCTCATCCCTCTCGTTTTCTCTCTGACTAGGAGCACCAACTGCCGCCACCATCGCCGGAGATGGACTCCCGACGCCCAGGTCCGCTCGGATTCGGCTGCATCCGCGCCATCCCAGTCGCCAAGTTCGCCGCCGCCGCTCCCCAAGCTCCTCCAGGCCGCCGTGCAAGTCCGGCCGCCTCCTCCTCTACTTCTGCTTCGAGCAGGACGTCGACAGCCTGCTTCGAGCCACGACCGCGCGTCCCCTGCGTGCGTTGACCGCGCCCAGGCCCAGCGCCCGCTTCGGCCTGCCTCCTCCACCAATCTGGGCCATGGCCCATAGTGAGAACCCCAGCCCCTCCAGATGCGGCCCGGCTCCTATTTTTTTTTCGTCTGCGATTTTGTCCATTATCCAGAGTATTCCAGTTTTGCAGAGAAAACCCCCAACATCATGCATATAATAACTCCACAACCCTGCATCGGATTAAAATGATCTATATACGTAAAATGACTAGAATTTCGTCTAGTTTCATAATATGCTGCTTTCATCCATGTTTAAAATGTTTAAATTGTTGTTTGTATTAATTTGCTAAATGCCATGCTAAAATGATTTATTTCATAACTAAATAACCGTAGCTCGGATTTAAATAAACTTATATGCAAATGGGGTGGAAAAATGCCTAGTTTAACATGGTGCACTTTATTTTGCTGTTTAACAACATTAAAATTGTGTTTATGGCAGAACAGTATCAAATCTAAAATATGCACATGGGGATTTTCCGGAATTGTTGTTTGTGGTTCCGGCCTCATTTAAACTTGCCTAAATAGGTAGTTTTCTTATGCTTCACCCTTTTGCCATGTTTAATAACATTTAATATTGTTGGGTACATAAACGAGAGAGAACTAAATAATTGATGTGGTATTTCGTCAATATGCAACTGGTTGCATATCGAGCTCCACTTAATTTGTAGTATTGTTTGTTGCACTTTGCCATGCCATGCTCATTAAATTGGACATGCATCATACTTGTTCGTGCATCATGCCATGTTTATGTGATGATTGTTTACTATGTTTTTTGTTTCTTTCCAGGTTGCTTCTCTCGTTACCTTCAGTTTCGTTCTGGAGTTGTGAGGATCCGTTCGACTACGTCTGTTTGTCTTCTTCATGGACTCGTTCTTCTTCCTTGCGGGATTTCAGGCAAGATGACCATACCCTCGAAATCACTTCTATCTTTCCTTGCTAGTTGTCCGTTCTATTGCTATGCTGCGCTACCTACCACTTGCTATATCATGCCTCCCATATTGCCATGTCAAGCCTCTAACCCCTAGCAAACCGTTGTTTGGCTATGTTACCGCTTTTGCTCAGCCCCTCTTATAGCGTGTTAGTTGCAGGTGAAGATGAAGATTGCTCCATGTTGTATTATGTTTATGTTAGGATATCACAATATCTCTTATTTAATTAATGCATCTATATACTTGGTAAAGGGTGGAAGGCTCGGCCTTATGCCTGGTGTTTTGTTCCACTCTTGCCGCCCTAGTTTCCATCATACCGGTGTTATGTTCCTTGATTTTGCGTTCCTTACGCGGTTGGGTGATTTATGGGACCCCCTTGACAGTTTGCTTTGAATAAAACTCCTCCAGCAAGGCCCAACCTTGGTTTTACCATTTGCTACCACCTATCCCCTTTTCCCTTGGGTTCTGCAGACTCAAGGGTCATCTTTATTTTAGACCCCCCCGGGGCCAGTGCTCCTTCGAGTGTTGGTCCGAACTGAGCTGCCTGCGGGGCCACCTTGGGGAAACTTGAGGGCTGGTTTTACTCGTAGCTAGTCTCATCCGGTGTTGCCCTGAGAACGAGATATGTGCAGTCCGAGGATTCCGAGACTGATCGGGCCTTCCCGGGAGAAGGTTTATCCTTCGTTGACCGTGAGAGCTTATAATGGGCTAAGTTGGGACACCCCTACAGGGTATAAACTTTCGAGAGCCGTGCCCGCGGTTATGTGGCAGATGGGAATTTGTTAATATCCGGTTGTAGAGAACTTGACACGTGGCTTAATTAAAATGCATCAACCGTGTGTGTAGCCGTGATGGTCTCTTTTCGGCGGAGTCCGGGAAGTGAACACGGTTTTGGGTTATGTTTGACGTAAGTAGGAGTTCAGGATCACTTCTTGATCATTACTAGTTGACGACCGTACCATTGCTTCTCTTCTCGCTCTTATTCGCGTATGTTAGCCACCATATATGCTTAGTGCTTGCTGCAGCTCCACCTCACTACCCTTTCCTTCCCATAAGCTTAAATAGTCTTGATCTCGTGGGTGTGAGATTGCTGAGTCCTCGTGACTCACAGATACTTCCAAACAGTTGCAGGTGCCGAGGATACCAGTGCAAGTGATGCTACCGAACTCAAGTGGGAGTTCGACGAGGACCTTGGTCGTTACTATGTTTCGTTTTCTGATGATCAGTAGTGGAGCCCAGTTGGGACGATCGGGGATCTAGCATTTGGAGTTGTCTTCTTTTATTTTGGTTCCGTAGTCGGACCTATGTGTGTACTCTGATTGATGTATGATTTATTTATGTATTGTGTGAAGTGGAGATTGTAAGCCAACTCTTTATCCCATTCTTGTTCATTACATGGGATTGTGTGAAGATGACCCTTCTTGCGACAAAACCACAATGCGGTTATGCTTCTAAGTCGTGCCTCGACACGTCACTACTGGAATCAGCTAATTTGCCATCTGCCAGCTCTTTGCCGTCTGCTAGCTGACAGCAAAGAAGCTCTTTGCCGTCTGCCAGCTCTTTGCCATCAGCTACCCAAAAGCAGACGGCAAAGAAGCTCTTTGCCGTCTGCCAGCTCTTTGCCGTCGGCCAGCTGACGGCAAAGAATCTTTGCCGTCCGCTGGCGGACGGCAAAGAGTGAGGTGGCCCCCACCCCCCGCCCGTTTTTGAAAAACTTAACGGGCCACCTCTTTGCCGTCCGCTAGCAGACGGCAAAGAGGCAAAAAAGCGGACGGCAAAGGGGGGCGGACGGCAATGAGCCTACTACCTAACGGCCCGTACCCCCGCCCGTTACTCGCTTCTTCCCTCTCCCTCCCACGCCGCCGTTTCTCTCCTCCCACGCCGCCGCCCGCCGCGCGCCGCCGCCGCCCCGTCGCCCCCGCCGCCCCGGCTCGCCGCCGCCCCGGGGCCCCGTCGCCCTCACCGCCCCGGCCCCCCGCGCCCCCGCGCCCCGCGCCCCCGCGCCCCCCGCCGCCCCGTCGCCCCCGCCGCCCCGTCGCCCCCGCCACCCCGGCTCGCCGCCGCCCCGGGGCACCGTCGCCCTCACCGCCCGGCCCCGCGCCGCCCCCGGCCCCCCGCCGCCCCGCGCCCCCCGCGCCCCCCGCCCCCGCCGCCCCGTCGCCCCCGCCTCCCCGGCTCGCCGCCGCCCCCAGGCCGCCCCGGCTCGCCGCCGCCCCCAGGCCGCCTCCTCCACCGCCCCGCCCCCTCCTCCACCGGCCTCCTCCACCCCCCAGGTGAGCCCCCATTTTTCAGTTTTTTTCTGTTTTTTTCTTTTTTTTCCTTTTTAGTTTTAGTTTTAGTTTAGATTTAGTTTTAGTTGTAGTTTTAGGTTTAGTTTTAGGTTTAGGTTTAGTTTTAGGTTTAGGTTGTAGAAGAAAAAAGAAGAAGAGGAAGAAGAAGAAGAAGAGAAAAGAGGAGAGGAGGAGAAGAAGAAGAGGAAAAAGGAAAGGAAGAAGAAGAAGAGGAGGAGGAGAAGAAAAAAGAAGAAGAGGAAGAAGAAGAAGAAAAAAGAGGAGAGGAGGAGAAGAAGAAGAGGAAAAAGGAAAGGAAGAAGAAGAAGAGGAGGAGGAGAAGAAAAAAGAAGAAGAGGAAGAAGAAGAAGAGGAGGAGGAGAAGAAAAAAGAAGAAGAGGAAGAAGAAGAAGAAGAAAAAAGAGGAGAGGAGGAGAAGAAGAAGAGGAAAAAGGAAAGGAAGAAGAAGAAGAGGAGGAGGAGAAGAAAAAAGAAGAAGAGGAAGAAAAGGAAGAATAGGAAGAAGAAGAAAAGGAAAAAAGAGGAAAAAACCCCGACCCGACACGGCACCCCGACCCCGACGCGGCACCCCGACACGACACCACGACCCCTAGACCCCGACCCCGACACCCCGACCCCGAGCCTGACCCGACACCCCGACCCCGACACCGACACGGCACCCCGACCCCGACATCCCGACCCCGACCCCGACACCCCGACCCCGAGCCTGACCCGACACCCCGACACCCCGACCCCGACCCGGCACCCCGACCCCGAGACGGCACCCCGACCCGACACCCCGACCCGGCACCCCGACCCGACACCCCGACCCCGAGACCCCGACCCCGAGCCTGACCCGACACCCCGACCCCGACACCGACACGGCACCCCGACCCCGACCCGGCACCCCGACCCCGAGACCCCGAGCACGATACCCCGACCCGGACCCCGACCCCGACACCCCGACCCCGAGCCTGACCCGACACCCCGACCCCGACACCGACAAGGCACACCGACCCCGACCCGGCACCCCGACCCGACACCCCGACCGACACCCCGACCCCGAGACCCCAACCCCGACCCCGACACGGCACCCCGAGACCGACACGACACCCCGACCCCCGACACGTCCCGAAAAGGTGTTCTTTGGCCTTCCAGAAGCCGACGGGGTCATATATTTGTGAATTATTAGTTAGGTCATATATCTTTCGATTTTGTTATGAAAAACATCATATATAATTGTGTTGATCGGGTAGTTTTAAATGTGCAGTTGTTTCATCGCTGCGAGGTTTGGTGTTCGACGACCTGGCCGTGCGTTTGACGAGCTCTGCCCCTTCGTTCGTGGGTGAGCACAAATGACATGTCCTCCTCCCCCATTAATTATTTGATCTATTCCGATGAAACTTGATAGCTAGATATATATGTGTCTTGAATTATCAGTATGCGTAACCAATATGTGTCTCCCGTTCGAAAGCGTCATAGTTATAAATATGCATGCATTTGCATATTTATAACCTTGATTCTTTCGAATTGTCCAACGCTATCCATGGACAGCCCGAGTATGTTTAGATTGGGTTCGTTTTCCCATATGCTTTGCTCCGGATCCGACGCATAAATTTCGTCAGTGCCTCCCCTGTTGTTCTCCGGGTACACATCCTCTCTGTTTATTGCAGAGACGTGTATCAGGAGAACAGCGGGGAGGTGCTGCCGAAATTTTGCGTAGGATCCGGGGCATAGCATGGGAAAATGAACCCAATCTAAACATACTCGGGTGGGATTAGGACCTATCATTACCTATTAGAGTGTAGGTTGCATGGACGTAATAAAATTGACAAAGTAGATCAACTGATGAATACATACATGGTGAATTATATATATATATTTGTTGTGTGTCTAGTAGCTCTGAAAGTCAAGATGAGTGATCGTGCGTGGATGTACACCGGTCACACTGGTCAGAACAAATGGAGCACTGAATGGTTCACAAAAACCAAGGGGTTTGTGCGAGCCGCATTTGCAAATGGCCAGAGGAAAACCTGGTGCCCCTGTTTACGGTGCGGCAATTGGGAAAAGAGGACAGAGGCTGAAATGGGCAAACACCTGCAGAAGAGTGGTTTTACGCCCGATTATACGGTGTGGACATTTCATGGTGAGTCTGCCCAACGTGACCGAGCCGAGGTGGATCGTCGTCGCACCGACGAGCATGGTACCGGTATGGAAAACATGGTGCAAGACTTTGATGATGCTCGGGATTCGGACGAGGAGATGGAGGAATCTGCAAAGGCCTTCAATGAAATGTTGGAGTCTGCAAAACGTCCGCTCCATGAGCACACTGAGCTTTGTCAGTTGGATGCCATCTCACAAGTAATGGCTCTGAAGGCTCAGTTCAACTTGGGCAGAGAATGCTATGATGCAATGATGACAGTATTTGGACGCTTTCTACCCAAAGTCCATGTAATGCCTGCAAACCTGTACCAGTCGGACAAAATCCTCCGTGCACTGAAGATGCCCTATGATAAGATACATGCCTGTGAGAAAGGATGTGTCTTGTTTAGGCTTGACTATGCGGACTTGAACTGTTGTCCCATTTGCAAGTCTTCCAGGTATGTTGTGGTAGACAACGGTATGGGTGAGAAGACACAGACCAAAATCCCCGTTAGTGTTCTTCGGTATATGCCAATCGTACCAAGACTTCAACGTCTTTTCATGGTCGAAGAGACGGCCAGACAGATGACATGGCACAAAACGGGCAAAAGAACCGAACTAGATGCAGATGGGAATCTGATGATTGTACACACATCGGATGGTGTTGCGTGGAAAAAGTTTGATGAATTACATGGTGACAAAGCGGCAGATCCGAGGCATCCTCGAGTCGGCATCAGCACGGATGGGTTCAGTGTGTTTGGTATGACGGCAGCCCAATACAGTTGTTGGCCCGTATTTGTCTTTCCACTCAATCTCCCCCCCGGACAGATTATGAAAAGAAAGAACATTTTCCTGACGTTGATAATTCCAGGGCCCAACTATCCGGGGAAAAATATGAATGTGTACATGCAACCGCTTAAGGACGAATTGCAAGAAGCCTGGGATAATGGGTTCAAGACATACGATGCCTATAGCAAACGGAACTTCATAATGCGTGTCTGGTACATGTACTCGACGCATGACTTGCCGGCGTATGCGCTATTCGTTGGCTGGTGTGTGCATGGAAGGTTCCCGTGCCCCACATGCAAGGGAGCTCTTGAGTTTCGTTGGCTTCAGGCCGGTCGCAAGTTTTCTTGCTTCGACATGCATAGAGAGTTCCTGAATCCTCGCCATAAGTTCAGGAAAGACAAGAAGAACTTCATCAGAGGTAGAGTTGTCAAAAACTCTGCACCACATGCATTGACAGGCCAACAGACCCTGGATCAGTTAAACGCTCTCGAGCCAGATCCCGAGCGTCCAGGGTACTTCAAGGGGTATAATTCTAAGCACGCCTGGACTCACAAAACATGCTTATGGGATCTGCCTTACTTCAAAGACCTCCTTTGCCCACACAACATCGACGTGATGCACACTGAGAAGAATATCGCCGAGGCACTTTTTGGTACATTGTTCGGCATAGATGGGAAGTCAAAGGATAATACTAAGGCTAGAGTCGATCTGGAGGCGCTATGTGATAGGCCGTTACAAAACATGAAAGAACCGAAAGGAAAGCAGAACTGGACGAAGCCAAAGGCATGGTTCAATCTTGGAAGGCCGGCTATGAGGGAAATTATCTTGTGGGTGAAAATGCAGTTGATGTTCCCCGATGGGTATGCAGCGAATCTACAGAGGGGAGCCAGTCTTGACAAATTGAAGATATTTGGTCTCAAGAGTCATGATTGGCACATATGGATTGAGCGGGTAATGCCGGTGATGTTGCGTGGCTTCATCCCTGAGGATGAATGGCTAGTACTGGCAGAACTCAGCTATTTCTTCCGTGTTCTTTGTGCGAAAGAACTATCGCCTAGCGTGCTAGAAGAAATGGAAGAGTTGGCGCCGGAGTTGATCTGCAAGTTAGAGAAGATCTTTCCACCGGGCTTCTTTAATCCAATGCAACATTTGATTTTGCATCTCCCGACCGAGGCAAGATTGGGGGGGCCCGTGCAAAATCGTTGGTGCTACCCAACTGAGAGGATGCAGAAGACGCTTCGACAAAAATGTAAAAATAAACGTAGAATTGAAGCATCGATGGCTGAGGCATTCATCACTGAGGAGGCGGCAAACTTCGTGACAGCACACTACGAAGCCAAAAATCGTCATTTGCATAATCCGAAGCCTCGGTACAATGCTGACGACCCTAAAAAGGGTGGATCCAACCTCAGCCTATTCAAAGGGAATCTCGCACCAGCCAGTGTTTCAAATCCAGTATCTTTGGATAACGAACAATGGCGGACCATTTCGTTGTATATCTTCAACAACCTGATAGAAGTGCGGCCGTACATCGAGTAAGTTCTCGGTACATAGTTTCGCAACTTCTATTTCCTTTGAACTGCTCTTATTCCTGGATATTTCATACAGTCGATACGTCGCCTTATTCTCGTATGGAGCGGTGATCCAAAAGGATTCTGTCGAAGAGTATGAGCTTCTCGCAAAGCAAGGTGGCGGCTATCCCGGTTTCATCTCTTGGTTCAAACAAACGGTAATTTCTATTAGACTTGTAGGCTAATTTGTAGGCGGCTATCCCGGTTTCATTCGCTAATTTGTGCGTAATGCAACAATCCTTTCATATTAAACTTGTAGGCTAATTCAGAGTCTATGGATGCCGAATTGAGACAAGTCGCTAATGGTTTTGACTATAAGGTCCGTTCATTTGACAAATACGACATCAACGGGTATCGCTTTCGTACCTATGGCAAAGAGGTATCTATGGCCGACCGAAAGTCTACAAATTGTTGTGTATCTGCTATCGGCGAAGGAGGTACCGAGTATTATGGGAGAGTTGAAGCAATTTATGAACTTCTATTCTATGGTGAAAACCCACCGAATGTCGTAGTCTTCAAATGTTATTGGTTTCAGCCGAAGGAGACTAGAAGAACTCATGAACATATAGGGCTAGTTGAAATCAACCAAAGCACCCATTTAGATGTTCCTGATGTCTATATTACGGCTCAACAGGCAACCCAAGTATTCTATCTACCGTGGGCCTGCCAAACTAATCCAAATCTGAAAGGTTGGGATGTCGTTTATGAAGTGCCGCCACGTGCTAGACTATCTCCCCCAAAGGAAGAGGATTATGAACCTCACATTAACCCAGACACATATGAAGGAGAATTCTTCCAAGAGACACGTCTTTCCAAAAAGCGTTTCAAGAACCGCTATACTTCACCCCAAAACATTGAAGTAGACAGTGACAGTGAATCCGACATCACCCCAGAGGAGGAACAAGAAGAGCCGGAACAAGAAGAGGTTACTGCTGCGGATGACCTGTCATTGCTTGACCGATTACGTCAAGGTGGCCTTGCACATGTTGATGCCACTGAACCCTATGAGCCCGTCATTGATTATAGTGATGATGATGATTATGCATTTATTGATGATACTGATCGAGATTATTAGTAGTGTCAGGTATTAAATTTTTTAATGTTGTACTTGATGATGATACACTCAAGTGATACACATATTATTATTCATGTCGGTCTTTTTTTTATGTTGTACTAATTTCGTTTACTGTTTGTCATGGCAGGTGTTGAAAGATGGTGGGCGCTGGTCGGGAGCGCGCCAAGGCTCCTTCTTCCTCGGCGCGTGGTCTGAGGTCTTCGATTCCAGACGTACCTCTTCGCCGAGCGTTGCTGGACAGTATGTCCACACCGCCGGGCCCTTCTTCGTCCACCGCGGTGCCCAGCAGGGGACGAGGTAGGAAGAGAGGAGGTGGGGCACGTGGTCGCGGGAGAGGAGGTAGGGTGACTGCTAGGGCGCCTTCCTCGCCGCCACCCCCAGCTGTTTCACCCGAGCACGTGACTGCTAGGGTAGACTCGTCCGAGGAGGAGGCTACACGGACTCCGGTCCACGAGCCTCCGGTCCACGGGTCTTGGGCCCACGAGCCTCGGGTCGACTGGCCTTCGGCCCACGAGAGTTCGGCCCACGAGACCCCGGAGGAGCACACGTCCGGATGGGGTACCTGGCCGGATCAGCCCGAGGAGCCGAGTGGCCATGCTGATGATGGCGGGGAGCCGACTGATCTTGAGGAGGAGGGTGGCACCGTCTACCAGCGTGGTGCTACACGGCTCCCGTCCGTGCCGGCGACCCGCGAGCAGAGGTGGTTGATCTTCCCTGATGGGGAGAGGTACGTAAGTGCATTTAAAATTTTTGTACCTTCTGCATTCACGTTTCTTCAAATAACTAATGCGTTGGCCTTGTCATGCTGCAGGGGTTGGGACCACCATCATAGTGTCCGCCGGCCCAACTCCGTCCTTGGAGTTCTTTGCCGGCAAAACTTCCCGGGGTTTGTCACGTTGCCTGGTGAGGGTCGGCTTCCAGAGCTTGGGTTGAGCTGGGAGCACTACGTGGCTGCCCCGGCCCCGCCGGATGTCATTATCGACGGTGTCGTGTGCGACACGAGGGCAGACATGGTGATCAGGACATTCTGGGTAATTTCTCCTTTACACATTTCAAAATCTTCAACTAGCTAGTTATTAATTGTACTAATCAATATTGTCTCATTTGATTGCAGACATTCTACAGGTGTGAGGAGGGATACGAGGAGGAGTGCGCAAATGTTATCGAGAACGTCTGCAAGCGCCTACTCCAGAACTTACGGCACGAGGCTCGGGTGCAGGCTGTTCGAGACTACTACGCCTTGCGTGGTATCAAGAAGACCAAGCCGGCGTGCCGCGATAAGTTCCTGAGTAAGGAGCAGTACATGAAGGTAATTCTTAAGGCCTTCTACTTAAGTTCCTTCATTTAGTAATTCTTAGCCGTAGCGCTCAAGTTTCTATTTGCTAACTTAGGCGCCTCCGAGATGGTGTGCGGATCGGATGGATTGTTGGGAGGTGTTGGTCGATGAGTGGTGCTCACAAGAATGGCTAGCCCTCCACAACCAGGCCAAGGACAAACGTGCCCAAATGGAAGGTGTGCCACACCATCAAGGCAGCTCCAACTTATATCAGTTCGGGCGCAACTGGGTATGTGGTTTGCTTCATGATTCATGCAATTCATTCATCATGCTAGCTTGAGCCCTTTAATTACTAACTTTCATTGCTTCTCTCTTTCAGGCACGCCACAATAAGGCGGATAAGGTGCCAGAGGTGTACGACCTGTATGCCATGGCCCACACTGGCTCTTACAAGAAAGTCAAGGCTTTCTCTCAGTCTGACCTCGATGATGCAAACAACTTCACCAACATCTCCTCCCACAACAAGCTCGTGAGATATAGAGATGAGGGGAAGGCGAGGAAAGGGGAGGACTTTAACCCGAGCCAGGGTCCCATTGATCCAGAGCTGGTGATGATATCTGGTGGCGGGAGGTCCCATGGCTCCATAGCCATTGGAGATGGACTTATCCGTTGTCCTAGCACTCTCCCGGAGATCAAGGCGCGCCAGTCGAGCTCCGCTCCTGAGATAAGGCCTCGTGAACGGCCAGTGCAACTCGCCATCAAGGTTAGTGATACGTACTCAGTTATCTGTCTCCATTACATTGTGTGCGCTTCCATCAATGATTACAAATGGTCATGTGAGTGGTGTTGCAGGCTGCTATACAGACTGAGAGAGATAGAACGGAGAAACTTCTGGCAGAGGCGGCGGAGAGGCAGCGGGAGATGGAGGAGAGGACGAGAAAGATGATGGAGGAGGAGAGGGCACGGAATGACATGCAGGCAAGGGCCATGTACGAGCTCCTTGTGGTAAGTTTCTTCTGCAGATTACTTGCTAGTCTTAACATTTAAGTCTCATTACTAACTAGTATGACTCTGTTCTGAAAACCAAATGTGCAGTCTGTGTGCGAGAAGTCCGGTCAGCCCGCTCCGCCGATGCCAGTGATTGCTCCTGGGAGCACGGTGAGTTTAGTTTGAATGGACATTAGTTGGTAGTCTCAACATTTGAGTGTCGTAATGCTAACGAGACATTGAAAATGATCTTTGTTGCAGCTTAACTCCAGAAACGCATCGCACGATCCTTCTCCAGGTAGCGGCACTAGCCACCCCGGTCCTACACCTCCCTGATCACGGTAAGTTTCTCTAGTGTTTTGCTTAACAAATGCATAAAGACCTAGACTTAGCTTTATTTCCTCCAATATGCTTACCATAATGACCTAGAGTTAGCTTATTTTCCTCCAAAATGACCCATTTTACCTAGGTTAACTTATAAATGATGCAGTTCATCCAAGTTAGCTCAAAAATGACCCATTTCACCTAGATTAGCTCCTAAATGATCCATTTTACCTACGTTAGCTTTAAAATGGCCCATTTCACCTACGTTAACTCCAAAATGACCCATCTTACCTAGGTTATCTCATAAACGATCCATTTCAACAAAGTTAGCTCATAAACGATCCATTTCAACTAAGTTAGCTCAAAAACGATCCTTTTGACCTAAGTGAGCTAAAAAACGACCCATTTCACCTTAGTTACCTCAAAAACGATCCATTTCAACTAAGTTAGCTCAAAAACGATCCATTTCAACTAAGTTAGCTCAAAAACGATCCATTTCTAACTTTCTTATTTTGCCATTTTGCAGATTTCATTATGTGCTGGATGGAGTGCTTGTTCTACTCTTCTTCTTCTTGTCTTCTCATTCTTGTCTTCTCATTCTAGTCACCTTAGCTATGGAGTGCTACTTTATGTATGGATGGAACTTCTTTATGTATGAAATGATGGATGGAACTTGTTTATGTATGAAATGATGGATGGACCTTGTTTGTGTATGAAATGATGTATGAACTTGTTTATGTGATGAATGCCTGTGAAATATATCTATATGTCATATATATTTTCTGTGCAAATTGTGGGATTTAACAAAAAACAGAAAAAACAGACAATATGCAGGCTCTTTGCCGTCTGCCACCGACGGCAAAGAGCTCTTTGCCGTCCGCCGCAGACGGCAAAGAAGCCACGTGGCAGCCAACTGTGCTTCCTGGGAGCTGACCCATTTGGTCAGTTTGCCTACAGTGGCAGACGGCAAAGACTTTGCCGTCCGTGGCGGACGGCAAAGAACCTGGCATCTAGTGACGTGTAGATGACATCATAAGGCGGACGGCAAAGACCAAAGGCTCTTTGCCGTCTGCGGCGGACGGCAAAGGTCTGCCGTTAGCCACTTAACGGACTGACAGCGCAAATATTGCCGTCCGCCCTCTTTGCCGTCCGCCGCAGACGGCAAAGAGCCTTTGCCGTCCGCCGCCAGGAAGCAGACGGCAAAGAAGCTGTTTACCGTAGCCTTCTTTGCCGGAGCCTTTTGCCGTCCGCGGCTGACGGCAAAGGTCTTTGCCGTCCGCCTTTCGAGCCTTTGCCGTCCGCCATGGCAGACGGCAAAGTAGCTGTTTCCTGTAGTGCGTGGGAGATATAGCCGCATCGTGGGTGTTACATATAGGTGGTGGAATGTTCACAGGACCTTGGAAACACAAGAAGAAGGTTAATTAGTAAAGGGAAACTTGCTAACCCGCATGCATGTGGATGAAACAATTATAATTACGGTGGAAGACAAACGTACCGAAATCATAAGGATTCCGTGCAAAATCAGTGCCACGAGTGGTGGCAGCAAACACAAGTCCCTCGTATTGAATTGCATCACAGTACTCATCCATGTACAGAAACTGATTTATGAGCAATATCCATCCAGTCAAACCACGAAGGACGGCAACAAGCTTGTCGAAGGTAGCAACAACTTCATAGTTGTTGTAATTCCAAGAGCCCGTGGGAACTCGACAAATTGCTATCTTCCGTAGAAGACAGTCACCATGATCGTATTTCAACGTGCGTACAATACCGGTGTGCTCAACCTCTGGGCAGTATGCTGATATTTTTGGAAGTGGAACCCGGTCACGAGTGTACACATTCACAAGTTCCCACTCGCAGTTGGACCCAATGTAAACAACCCAATCTCCATTTGCGCCTACCCAAGCCTTACCCTCAAGCGATGGCATCTTAACATCATACGTATCAATATCAAGCGGGATCAACTTGCACAGGGCGAGGCCTCCGTTGTCTCGGCGCCAGTCATCTGGGTCACAGCGAAGAAGATAGGGGAGATCAAACCTTTCCTTGACTCTTGGGTTCCTTGTAATGATGTTATTAGTTGAGTCGAGAATGGGCTTGAACGAACCTGCCATGCTAGCCGAGGTGATGACATCGCACCGATCAATGAGTTCCTCCACCACGTCATCTTTCAGATCGGGGCAAGAATAACGGGGTCGTTTCCGGCCTGTTCCCTCCATGGAGAAGACGATTGAACAATGGCAGAAGAAAGGGTGAACGGCTAAAGGAAAATGGAGGAGGGAGAGGAAGGGCGTGCGACAGCAGTTCCAAATCGAGAGGGAAAGGCGAAGAGTCGGTGGACGGTTGCCAGTTTGCCACGGTTCACGAAGAGGCGCCCCGGCCTACACATCCGTTCGGAAATACTACTACTCGCCGTCGTCTTACTGATATGTCGGAACGGGACCACATGTCAACGAAACATGGTGTGTAATTTCTCGTGCAAAATGCGATTTGGCCGCGTTGGCCCGAGGTGCCGCATTAGTTATCGACCTTTATTTTTTTAATGGCGTGCCATTCAGTTTTGAAGCACGACTAACTGGTACTGTACGCATAGAAAATATAAACTACTCTACCACTACTCCACCTCCAGTACTAGTAGTATAAAAAAGATATATAGGCTGGAGCTTCAGCGCTTTCTTGCTAAGGGCTGCCCACTTGCTTCTCACACTACCACCCTCTCTCCAGATCTAAAAAAGACGGCCTCTCTCTCCCTCCTCACCGTTGGTCACAGATCCGCCGGGGAAGAAAAGGACGTGCAGCGTTGACGCACTCGTCATCGGCGAGCGAGGTCACGCACTGTAGACAAGGCCGTCCTCTCAGACCTAGCGCCCGCGCGGGATGGCCTCCGTCCCCAAGCTTGTTTCCGTAGTGTGTGCGGAGGACGACGACCACGAGCGAAGCCACTTCCCGCCGACCCTCAGGTATGCTACCTCTTTTCGAACCATACCCTTGTTCTATTGCCCCATCTGCCACGTCGTTGCATGTGGATCTTTTTCCACTCCACCATCTTCCCAATTTGCTATCCTCTGCTCTGCTGGCCACGCAGACGAAAACCATAATTTTCACAATTAAAGGAAACCCTACTTCATGCAGACTAATCCATGTCTGGGTTGAATAAGGAAAGGAAGGGAGACTATACTGTCCAAGAGAGTAGGCATCAAACCCGCATCTAGGTTGAAAAGGGGAAAATCAGTAGCTAAGGAACGAGTCTCGTGTCTCTTGGTTGAAGAAGGGTAGAAAGGCATGACAACGCAATAGAGAATGACCAGGTCGATCGGTTTTTTGTCCTCACATAGGAAAAAGGTGGCTAAAGAGAACAAAAATGGGACGTAATCCACATATGCTGCCTGGATATTTGTTGCTCTGGGCAACCATACCTCCCTCACCACTCTGCGTCCGTGGAGGTACATCGTACTGGTGCGCCCACTATCCGAATGGGCCTCCCATGCTCTTATTGCCACTTTTTTTGCTGTTAGTATAACGCCAGCAGTCAAGTCAAGCAATGCTACTGCTAAAGTGATGCCACATTTAATTAATGTCGCCCTCAGTCTAATGCCACCGATAAATTTAAGCAATGCCATTTAATGTCACTGGATTATTTCAGGGTTAGCTGTTGATTGTGGATGTATTAAAAAAATTTCAGCTAAGGCATTCTAATGTTGTTGCATAGCCAGTATACCAACGATGAAACTTGTTACTACCTTCAGATTTTTGCACTATTAATGCTTATAGATTACATACCTCACTTTCATGAGATAAGTTAATTTTGTTGTACAGTGTCACCAAAATGCCAAGGCGCTGATGTCTTTTATTTTGGTTAAACTGCACAAACAATTATGAAGACAAGAGGAAAGGTCAAGAGTGGGCACTTCCTCCTCCGGCTGTTCTCTTGATTCGTTCGATCAAGTTTTTATGTTTGATCGATTATCAAGATTGGGATAGCAATTTTTAAGGTCCCCCCGAGTTCCAAATGATATTTACCTTGGAGGTACATGGTTTGCAATTTTTTTATACTGTTATTAGTTAATAATGCTAGTTACCTTCAGACTTTTGTATTTGGTTTAATGCTCATGCACAGCTAGTATACCAATGCAGAAACTTGTTACCTTTACATTTTGTATTGTTAATTCTTATAGAAACCTTTCAGTGCTAGACTTTATTGAAATCTATTCAGTAAAACCATTGTACTGTACCCTGTAATAAACTAACTACTCTACTATTGCACTAGCCACTGGATTAGTGTATATTTGTAGTATTCGAATGGTGTTGCATTAGCGTATGGACATAAATAAAGTGTGGCAAGCTTTCCCAGATATGTGCTCAAGAAAACTACTACCTGTTTTTCTAAACACTAGACGTTTGGGTACTTTAAATTGAACCGCGAAAACGTCTTATATTAAGGAACAGAGGGTGTAGAGTTCACTCAAATTATCCCGGTAAAGCTAGTCACACCTTTGTTAAAATTAATGTTCATTATGTTATCGGAGGAGGTCTGTATGTTTGTCTCTAATGCCTGTCGACTACATACCTGACATCACGATGTAATGTTAAGTCATTTCCTTTTGTATAGTGTCACTGAATTGTTAAGGCAGCGATGGCATTTTATTTTAGTAGAACTGCACAAAATTTGCTTAAAAGAAGAGGAAATGTCAGGAATGGCTCAGTTTTTCAGAAAAAACTATGTATGCCTTCCTGACATCACCCGTTGTTGCTTTATTTATTCCTTCAAACAAGTGGTTAGAAACAGTCTTGCTACCTTTTCCCATTAAGAAATTGGAATGCTTATATTTGTGAGTCTATGCTTCAACTAGTGCCACTTTTATACTAATCACACTTTCAATATCTATGCAAACAGGGATGCTCGATTTTAGTGGAACTGCACAAAAAGTCCAACTGGTTCAACATTAGGAGCATGTTTTTTTCCAAACCTTTATATCCAATTGGTGGCACTATGAGCTGTTCATTACGAAGGTACATGGTTTGCTACTATCTTGCTACTCTTTTTGTACTATCATTAGATAGTAATACTAGTGGTTTGCATGTGAATTTATTGGCAGGGTGGACCTACATTGGAGGTGCAGGACATGATTCCATGATTGGATGCTCAATTTCGGTTGTATCGATTTCACCTCTTCCATCACTGCGAACATGGATATCCTTGGTCTAATGAAGAATAGTCGCTATATTTCTGCTCTGAACCAGCAAATCAATTCAGTATGAAATTGTCCAGGGCAAAACATAACTGTATCAGATTGTCCAGTGCAGAACATGACAGATGCTATGCGGAAGAGACATGTTTAAACCAAAAATACATGGTGTGGTATATGTCTACTAGCTGCTTGATATTTGTGCAGACAGAGATGTCTGCCCGTTGCTATTTGGCAAACAAACAAAGTGTCCGCAATTTTGGTTGAACTGCACAAGAGAATAGTATAGTCACTGCATGCAGTGCCATTTGAAAATAGACACAGAAAGATTGGATAGTCACTTCATGGACTGCAGAAAAGTAGTACTGTACTATTTATTGGCCAACACTAGGTGCTTCATTGCTTTGGTCTGATTATACAATGGGCATCATTTTGCCTAAGTTAAAGTTTGTATTCCGAAAATAGTCTCGCGGTGTGATCGAGAGAAGACCAAATCATATTGCAGTGGATGTTCCTCCATCATGTGTGGTTCATTCTCATGGTTCCAGCTATTGATGAAACCACTTACGTTTGCAAGAGGAATTGTAGACTTCACAAACAAATTTGTCTTTCAGTCTGTATTGAATGTTGGCCAAGAGAAGCATCCATGTTAGTAGGAAGAACAGATGCTTTTTCTAGATCTTTGCTTTTGGAGCTACATATTTGTATATGATCTGTGAATCATTGAGATGCATTAACAGTTACTTATTTCTATTCGCTCAGTGTTTACAAGTTACTGATCGATCACTAGCTATCCTACAAATGCGCTCCTGGCAGTTTTATTTGCGACGCAAGATGCGAAGTGGCAGTTTTTTGAAAACGTCTACCTCTGAAGAAACTGACAAGCTACACTATCGATCCTACAGAGATAAATAGCGGATCACGCACGTACTACCTCCTTTCCGGTTTGCAGGGCTCAATTCAAGAAATGGCCTACTCGATCCTACACGAATAAATAGCGGATCACGCACGTACTAGTACCTCCTTTCCGGTTTGCAGGGCTTAATTCAAACCTCTCACCAACCAAGGTACTCCCTCCGTCCAGGTTTATTAGTCCCGTGAGCAAAGCAGCAAGACCAAGGCATGGCAATAATTAACGTCATGCAGAAGTTTAAGCCTAATTAATTCCAGTGATTTAAGTGGCTGCATGCGTGCCCTCGGCTGCGACTCGTTGCGTGCTGCTCCGCGTACTGGCTGCGAGCGATTCTGAGTGCCTGCATGCAGCCGGCCGTAATTAAGGCAGCTAACTGATGCGAAAAAAGATGCGCTTTAATTGTGCGGGCTTTTTAAATCCGTGGAATCATTATTGACAAGGAGGGAGATGATTCGAGTGCACTCGTTTGACCGCCATGCTGGCGTGCGGCCCAGATGGGACGGGACGGCATAGTCATAATTTCAGTTTCTCTAGTTTTCCACGGCAAGCTGGCGCGCTAATCATGCATTGAATTCCGATGACCGTCGCGCTACCTTCTGCCTGTAAGTACTGTTTCCCGGCCTTCTCCGGTGGCACCATGACCCAACTCGCCGTATCCTCATAAGCCCCCACCGGCCCGACATCGCTCGCCACGTCCGCCATGCCCCCGCCCGTCCGCGGTAGGCGACGCCGGAGGTGGTCACCGCCGGAACTAGTGTTCAGTTTTTCACCGGAAGGCAGATGGAGGGAGGAGGCATTCTATCTGACTTTAGATGGCAATGCGGAGATCGAGGAGTTGTTGGAGTGCGACCGCCTGGCGGAGGAGCAGGAGTTGCTGGAGCGCGACCGCCTGGCGGAGGAGCAGCGTATCGCCGATTTGCACCGCCAGCGGGACATGGAGCAGCAGCGCACCGACGCTATGAGTCGCGAGCAGAGCGCCCGCAACTGGGCCGACTACGTGGAGGCCGGCGCCCGGCAAATAGCCCTGGAGGCTGTCGGGCACGCATGCATTCGCGACGCTGATTTTTACTACCAGCTCGTCAAGTGGGTTTCCCGATTGGAAGCCGAAGCTTCGGTGGACCACGCCGGCATGGAAAGGGCCAACGCGCGCGAGCAACGCGCCCTATCGCACCTCTTGCAAGTCCGAGGCGAGGCACAAGACGCCGGTGCCGGCGTTTAGCGTGTACCACAGATGGCGGCCGGCATCGTCTAGTTAGCTAAGAGTAAGTTAGTACTTGTATGCTACTAGAGTATTAGTGGATGTAGATAGTTAACTTGGCTATGATGGTTGTCAACGTGGAAGTTCAGTACTCTATATGTGGACCAGACCTGTTACTTTGCTCTGAATGTTGAACTTTCCGTTTGAACGTTTGGAATGGGCTGTTATTTTTTTAAATGGGTTGTATTTGTCCTCCACGGGTTTAGAGGCTGACTTGTGGGCCTACCAAGTTGTCGCGTACACAATCAGGAGATGATTCTACATGGAGAGGATGACAGCAGGGACCGCCAAGGTCATGGCAGTACGCAAGCAAGTGCCTCCTTATTTCAAGCCAATAAAAAGATGGCTCCTCCTAGTGGATTTCTGACATCTGGGTCCCATGCAATTGTCAACGTAGTCAATAAACGAGAGAATTGCACAACGAGCGGCTGACACCAGGGACCCAGTAGCTCGCCCAGTTATTTTTGTTTTGGGTTAATTTGATAAATTCCACTCCAAATCTGGTGTATCCGAGGAATGCCACTGCATTTTCCAAACTTTGAAAAATGCCATTTCATGCAATTTCTAGTGGCATTTTTCGAAGTCTGGAGTGGCGTTTCTCAAAGTTTGCAAACTGCTGTGGCGTTTTTCAAAGTTTGCAAAAATTGCAGTGGCATTTTTCAAAGTTTGGAAATTGCAGTGGC